>NW_027442729.1:0-83441 GCF_048569485.1 Anomaloglossus baeobatrachus
ACACCATTTATAATTCCTACAAGTCACATGGGGGATCAGCTTGGTGGCGTTACGACGAGGATTTTCATCATCGTTTGGCCCTTCAACCCCAGTTGGGTTGGGAATTTAAAGCCACGGACACTTGGCACTTGGCTGCGTTTAATGCTGGCCCAGAACACTTATGACCCCTTTCACCTTAGCATCTCTGCCGTCCCCTATCAGTGGCCGTTCATAGACCTGGCACGTGTTGGTTATTTAACGAAGGCCACTGCCGCTTCTTTGGCCTATGTAAATTCAGGCATAAGTGCTCCGCTTGTGGCGGAGCACATGCAGCAACCCAGTGCCTTAGTTCGTCCACAACATTGCCAGAGAAACTATCAAACACGCTGGATAAGGACGCCAGTGGGTGTTCTCGCGATGGGACCGTGGCTCGAACGGTACCCCAATAAAGAGGCTGTTGCTCAGCTGCGCTTTGGCTTTACTTTTGGTTACCCTTCTTGGGTATTGAAATTGATTCCAAAGCAATGGTTTTTTCACCTCCCACCTGAAAAAGCTTGCTTTCATTTCCCAGGGGTTTTTGGATCTGTCCATAGCGTTACATGGTGGCAATTGATTGTGCATGTAATTTTGTTTGCCCACTTTTGAATCGGTTCTTTTTGCGTTTTCCTTTGGCTTGGCCTTTTTTGACGCTTTGCGAATCGGTGAGAAGTTGTTTTTGCAAAGCACAGTTCCGGTGGTCTTCGGGCGGTTTGCGTGTTTGGGTTTGTAAGACCAGGAACGGATCCGTCTGGCAGGTATTGCTTTGGTTAACTATATGCGGTGCTCAGCTCCGGTGTTTCCTTCTACCTCTAGAGGATAGTCCCTAGCTGTGAAAAGTTCCAGTTCTTGTTCCTTTTTTCGTAAGTGTCTTTGGTTTTCTTGGCCTAACCCTTTCGAGTTTGGTACACATTCTTTTAGGATGGGTGCTGCTACCGAGGCTGCACGGGCTGGTTTGCCAACCCTGATTTTCAACACATCGGTAGTTGGCGTTCCTCTTGTTTTGTGCGTTATGGTAGACTTCATTTATTGCTTCACTAATTTTGTCCTTTCTTCATAGATGGTGCGGTATCGCCCAAGCTTTTCGTATTCGGTGATGAGCTCTGTTCCTGTCCCATGAGGTCCGACATGGTAAAACTCCATCAGGCACAGGCAGCTATTTTATTAGGCCTTCAAGAAGGCATTGAGCAGGCCTTCTTTTTTATGGGTGGGGGTCGGAGCGCAGTCTAGCAACTTTTGCTCCTCCGTGGCGGTCAGTGGTTGAAAATGGTGGATGTTAAGCAAAGGCTGATTGCACCGGGAGTCCGGGCTGGCATTACGCCTCGATTGAAATATTTGTATATTCGGTTGCATAATTACAACGGTTAATTTTAAGCTGTGACTGACCCAACAAAAGATGAGTTTGTATAAATATTTGGTTATCTCTCCAATAAAGTTGATTTGGTTTACTACAATTGTGTGTTTTATTTGGGCATGGAAGATTGGTGCAGTGGTGGGGTCTCAGCAGTCTGCAGGGCAGGTCAGTGGGGCTGCACTGAATGTACCCTGACTTCTGAGCCCGGTATGTAAGGGGTTAAAATCCGTCTCCCATGCCCGAACCCTGCCCCCTTTAAGGTGTCCAATCTCACTGTTTTCCTTAGTATTGGTTCCCCTATATAATTCCCCTTACTTCCTGGATTCGGCCTCTCCTCACCCTGAGACCTGGACGCTGCTGTGCTGCTGGCCACCCTGGACACAGTGTGCTGCTGTCCCACCCTTCCTCCCCTTTATTGTATGTTATATTGTTTTAAGTCACAGCGGTCAGTGGTTGAAAATGGTGGATGTTAAGTGAAGGCTGATTGCACCAGGAGTGGCATTACGCCTCGTTTGAAATGGTATATTCGGTTGCATAATTATAATGGTTAATTTTAAGCTGTGACCGACCCCAACCCAACAAAAGATGAGAGTTTGTATAAATATTTGGTTATCTCTCCAATAAAGTTGATTTGGTTTACTTTTTGGACATACAGATCAATACTACAAGTGATTTTTTTTTATCTATTTCTCTTTTTCACGCACACGCTCCTTCATGCCACCTTGTCACACCCCAAGTCAACTATTCCCATCGGGCAATTCCTGAGAAGCAAAAGGATTTGCTCAGATGAAAAAATGTTAAATGCACAATCACAGGAACTTAGCGACAAATATATCCAGATTTTCATTGTATTGTGCATTTTATGCTAACTCCATATAACTCATACCATTCACAAAAACAGGACTAGGAGTATGCCATGGTTTGCCTCCCTGTCCACATGGCTAGGGGGCCGAGCCTTCTCTCGGGCCTCACTTCCGGACCCTGGGTGCCTTAAAAGCTGACATTTCCAGTGAACCAGTGCCGGCTATAAGCTTAGCACTGCTTTGCCTGTGATTGCTGGTCCTGTGAGTGATATCCTGATCTATCTGTTCCTGTGCCCCCGTGCCCTTGTCTGTGTTCCATCCCCTGGTCGTCCCTCCTGTCCTCTGTCCCCTCTCCTATTTCCCCACTCAGTTGCTTCCTCCGGTACTGACCTTGGCCTGACTTTGACTCCGCTTCTGCTTTTTCCCGTACGGTGATCGACCCAGCCTACCTGACTATTCCTCGCATGCCCTGCAGCTCTGTTTCTCAGCTGTGCTGTGAGGCAGTGTATGAGAACGCTGTGTATTTACTTCCTGGTTCTCGTTGCTCTGTGTAGTGTCTTCTGCTGCAGAGCTCTGGCTCCCCCTGGTGGCAGCATGACAGTATAGCCGGCCTCAATAGACTTTATCTCCCATAGGAGAAAGAGAAAAAAAAAAGACATTTATTTCTTGGTAGTGGGATCCAACTTTGCAGGCTAAAAGACTGTAATGGATCCACTCAGTACTTTGTGCGAGCAAGTAGCCAACCTTACGCAGCTGGTGTAGGATTTGGCTGCAGAGCATCGCACCCTGGTACCTTCACACAATATGCTGCAGAGTGAGGTCTCCGCTTCTGCGAGGACCACCTCAGTGGCAGCTGTGACGACATGGACTCTCATGGGTTAAAGTTTCTTAAAATTCAGCCAGACAGCATGATAGATTGTTTATAGACGGGGGAGAAGTCCCTCATTGTTTTTACAAGACTCTTGTTGACTCAATGTAATTGTGTTGGCCACTGAAAGCCAGACGTATTGTTCTCCAGACTTTTCCAGTAACCATTGTATTGTAGTTGTGTATTGCTAATGTGATTACCTTAGTAGCCATTGTTGAGTCTGTGACTTGCAGACTCCATGTAGATATCTTCAGTCTTTCTGTAGACATCATTTGGATGAACATTGTCCATGCAGCTTGAGATTCATCCAATGGGAGAGGCACTCTTGTCCAACCAATCGATGAGGACGCAGTGTATCTAAGTGGAAGGCTGTGGCTATACAAAGGGACTTCTTTAAGCCACCAGGTTGATGGATGCTGATCGATCCAGTCTAAGCTCTTCGGAGCTGACTAGAGGATCAGGAAATCTTATGGCTTCAATCTAGGGACTCCGGTTCCGGTTGGAGACCATATCCACAGCCTAGGGATTTCGACTCCGGCTGCCAGGATTGTATCATCATACCAGGACTACCTAAGGAGGACACTCAGGTTGGGACAGTTCAGTCACCTGTTACAGACTTTTCAGACCTCAGACAGCTTCCTAAATCTGGCATTATTCCTTTCTCGGTGGGTGCCCGCCAAAAGCGGGGTGCTGCTGGATTGGAGTAAGCGGCCCTGGAACCTCTGAGGCAAGGACATTCTAAATCCTTGGTGAGCCAGCGGAAGGGTGAGACTCTGTTGCCTGTTACTTTTGTGTTTTGCTGGTTATGTGTTATGTGCCGTTAATTGTTTAGGGATCCAATAAAGTCTAATTATTGTGGTTCCCCCACCCTGTGTTGTCTGAGTAGTGTTACGCCCACGGTTAAGGAGGCCGGCGTTCAGTTGGGATGAGCCCTGAGCCACGCTGTCTTTCTAAAGGCGGCGGGTTTTAGTGGACGAGAGCACCCACTGAGCCCCGTGTCTCCACAGCAGCTACCTCACAAACCGTAGGACAGCATAGTCCCACTGATGTCCAACTGACCTCCCCCGAACCCACGGTAATGCTTCCCGATAAATTCTTGGGGGAGAAAAACCTATTTTGGACATTTAGGGAGAGTTGCAGGCTCCTTTTCACTCTCCAGCCTCGGTCCTCGGGGAATGAGACCCAGCTGGTGGGGATCATCATGTCATTGCTTAGAGGGGTTCCCCAGACCTGGACATTTTCACTACCCCCTTCGGCCCCGGAACGGCATTCGGTTGACCTCTTCTTTGACTCCCTCGGGGTGATATATGATGAACCAGACCGTGTATGGGTGGCTGAGGACAGGATCATGTGTCTCACTCAGGGAAACCACATTGCTGAGCTATATTGTTCTGAGTTTCGGCAGTGGTCCACTGAGGTACGGTGGAATGATTCTGCACTTAGGTGCCAATTCCGGAGAGGTCTTTCAGACTCACTGAAAGATGCCTTGGCTCTGCACCATCCTCTCAGCACCTTGGATGATGCGATGACGGAGGCCGTTCGTATGGACCGCAGATTACGGGAAAGAAGGGGCACCATGCGTGAGATTCCGCCCCCTCTACCTAGGGCACTTTCTTTGTTGCCGGCTACGGAACACATGGAAGTTGGAGCCATCAGTCTGGATGAGAAGGAGAGGAGAAGATGCCATGATCTCAAGCTGTGCTTCTATTGTGGACACCATGGACACTGGAGGAAACACTGCCCGGCTTGCCCCTTTGCTAAACAGTCGTCGGGAAATTTCTAAGTCTGGGTAACGGTCGAGGAAGTTGCCCAGACTATCAGATACCTTTCCTCTCCTCCAATAAGATACTTCTGAATGTTGACCTCTGGGTCAAGGAGTCGGTCTGGTCTGCTACTGCCTTTGTTGACTGTGGGTCCGCTATGAACTTCATTGACTCTGAGTTGGTCCAAAGATTAGAGTTAGGGACAGTGAGGTTAGAAGGACCCATTCAACTCCTGGCAATTGATAAAACACTGCTGCCTCAAAACCTCATTCGGTTTGCTACAGAAAAATTTACTCTGGTGATCGGGTCTCAGCATTCTGAAACTATTTCTTGTTTTGTAATGGCCAATCTCCCTGCTGGATTAGTGTTGGGGTATCCATGGTTAATGTTACATAATCCCGTTATTGATTGGGAGTGTCGTACCATAGTCAAATGGAGTCCTGCTTGTCATAAAAGGTGTTTACAATCTGTACTTGTGTTCTCCGTAAGTCCTGAGGGTCTTCCGGAATACCTGAGGGACTACGGAGACGTATTCTCGGAAACAGAGGCCGAGGTTTTTCCGCCTCATCGCCCATATGACTGTGCCATCGATTTGCTTCCCATTACCAAATTGCCCAAGGCCCGTTTATATCACCTCTCGGGTCCAGAATGGGCTGCTATGAAATCATACATATCTGATAATATACGTAAAGGGCATATCCATCCTTCTTCTTCCCCTGTGGCCACTGGGTTCTTTTTTGTAAAGATGAAGGACGGAGGATTAAGGCCATATCTCGATTTCCGAGAATTGAACAAAATTACTGTGAAAAAAACGTATCCACCTCCACTCATCCCTAATGTCTACAACCAACTCTCTGAAACCCGGTGGTTTACCAAACTAGACCTCAGGGGGGCCTATAATCTTATCCGTATTAGAGAAGGGGATGAGTGGAAAACGGCCTTTCTGACGTCAGAGGGGTTATTTGAGAATTTGGTGATGCCTTTTGGTCTAACAAATGCTCCTGCGGTGTTTCAAAATTTCATCAATGATATCTTCTTTGATTTTCTTGGTCGTTTTGTGGTCATCTATCTCGATGACATTTTGATTTATTCTGCCGATAGGGATACGCATATTACGCATGTTCGCTCAGTATTACAGAGATTACGTGATAACCATCTGTTTGCCAAGCTTGAAAAATGTGTTTTCTCTGTTCAGGAAATAGCCTTTTTTGTTTTTACTCCTTTCTCGTGATGGGTTTAAAATGGACCCAGGAAAGGTGCAGGCTATCGTGGATTGGGTGCAACCCAGGGATATCAAGGCGCTACAACGCTTTTTGGGTTTCGCAAATTATTATCGAAGGTTCATTAAGGGGTTTTCTCAAATTGCCAAGCCATTGACTGACCTTACACGGAAAGGGGCAGATCTGCAGAACTGGTCACAAACGGCTGTCCAGGCTTTTCTTGAGTTAAAGGACCGGTTCATGTCCGCCCCGGTCCTGGTACAGCCTGACCTCGAGGCGCCGTTTATTGTGGAGGTGGACGCCTCAGAGGTGGGGGTGGGAACTGTTCTCTCTCAGGGCCCTGCTACTCTGACTAATCTGCGACCATGTGCATTCTTCTCCAAGAAAGTCACTCCGGCTGAGAGGCATTATGATGTGGGTAACCGTGAATTATTGGCGGTAAAGTTGGCATTTGAAGAATGGAGGCATTTTTTGGAGGGTGCTGTTCACCGTATTACTGTCATCACTGATCATAAAAACCTTGCGTATATTGAGTCCGCCAAGAGATTGACGCCTCGACAAGCGAGGTGGGCTCTTTTTTTTTTCTAGATTACATTTTTGTATTACTTTTCAGCCGGGGTCTAAAAACGTGAGGGCAGATGCACTGTCCCGTAGTTTGGACCTGGTGTCACCTCCCGAGCATCCTTCCTCCATTCTTCCGCGAGGGGTGGTGGTCGCTACCTTGTCATCCAAGTTAGAGGCTGAGGTCAGGGAGGCTCAGCTCCATCTTCCGCTCCAGACACTAAACTGTTTGTCCCTTTGCACCTCCGGATACGAGTACTTCAAGATTTCCATGAGTTCGTACTTAGCGGCCATCCTGGAATTACAGCCACTCGCAAGGCTGTTGCTCGACTGTTTTGGTGGCCATCTCTTCACTCAGATGTTGCTGGGTTTGTGTCTGCCTGTGCTACATGTGCCCGTGCTAAGGTATGTCGTAACCGGCTGGCCGGGGAACTGGTTCTATTACCTGTTCCTGAAAGACCATGGACCCACTTGTCCATGGATTTCATTACGGACCTCCCTGTCTCAAATGGTATGACTGTGATGTGGGTGGTGGTGGATCGTTTTAGTAAACAGGCACATTTTGTTCCCCTCTCCGGTCTACCTAATGCTGCGGCCCTTGCCAACCACTTTATTGACCAGGTGGTTCAGTTCCATGGGTTGCCCCTGAATGTTGTGTCTGACAGGGGGGTACAATTCATTTCTCGGTTTTGGAGGGCCTTGTGCAGGCGGTTGGGAATTGAGTTGTCCTTCTCGTCCGCCTATCATCCCGAGTCCAATGGGCAGATGGAGAGGACGAATCAGACCCTTGAGCAAATCCTGCAGTGCTTGGTTTCTGCTCAGCAGGAGGATTGGTGTACGTTTTTGCCCCTTGCGGAGTTTGCATTCAATAGCAGAGTCCATCAGTCTACGGGGACTTCTCCCTTCTTCTGTAATTACGGGTTTCACCCTCACTTCGGGACCTTCTCTAGAATGGATTCAGGGTGTCCAGGGGCCGAGTCAGTCGTTCAGCATCTGGGGGAGGTGTGGAAGGAGGTACGACGGTGTATCGAGACGCTCAACAGTCCCAGAAACGCCAAGCGGACAAATGCCGTTCTCTGGGACCCCCCTTTCAAGTGGGGGACAAAGTGTGGCTGTCCACTCGGAATATTAGGCTTAGGGTTCCGTCTGCTAAGTTGGGTCCTAAGTTTATAGGACCCTATGAGATCATTGAAGTGATCAACCCGGTGGTCTTTCGGTTACAACTGCCCCAGACCTTGCGTATTCCTAACGTATTTCATACCTCCTTGCTTAATCCATTTGTTCTATCTGTGGTGGATTCTCAGACGCCCCCGGCTCCAATATTTGTGGACGGTGAGGAGGAGTACGAGATCCAGCATATTATCGATTCTCGTTGGGTTCCTAGTTCCCTCCAGTATCTGATCCATTGGAAGGGTTACGGTCCGGATGACAGGACCTGGGTGCCGGCTCGATCCGTGCGGGCCGATCGGTTGATTGCGGCTTTCCACCGGAAATATCCTGGGGGTCCGGTGCCCCCCCCTTGAGGAGGGGGTACTGTCATGGTTCGCCTCCCCGTCCACATGGCTAGGGGGTGGAGCCTTCTCTCGGGCCTCACTTCCGGACCTTGGATGCCTTAAAAGCTGACATTTCCAGTGAACCAGTGCCGGCTATAAGCTTAGCACTGCTTTGCCTGTGATTGCTGGTCCTGTGAGTGATATCCTGATTAGAGATGAGCGAACCGGTCGCGGTTCGGCTCGAGCTTGGTTCGCCGAACGGAGGTCTCGTTCGAGTTCGGTTCGGCGAACTGGTTCGGCGAACCGCTCGAACCCCATAGGAAACAATGGGAGGCAATCACAAACACATAAAAACACGTTATAAATGTACACATACAGTTAATAAACATTGCCATATCACTTACCGGTCCCCGGGATGCGTCCTGCACTCTGTCTCCTGCCGCTATTCCTCCCGATAATCGCTGCGTCTTCCCGGTAACCAGCAGTGATGACAGGACCTACGTGATGTTGTCAAAATAGCATGTGACCAGTCACGTGTCTGTTATCTCATTGGCTACAGACTGGTCACATGGCTAGACGTCATGGCCTGTCCTAGGTCCTGTCAGTGCATCTCTCCAGTACGCGGTGATTGTTTGTGTATCTCCGTGTACTGGTGAGATGCTCTGGCACACGGTCGGTTTCCCGGTCTGCTTCTCTGTTCCCTTATTCACCGGCTGCCACAGCCGGTTAATAACGGAGATCACCGTTGCTATAGCAACTCGCCTGTCAATGGTGACATCACCGCTATTCAGCACGGAGCCTCTGATCACTCAGGCTGCACGGGAAGCAGCGTCCTTTCTCACATGCACCGCTGCTGATGTAGCAGAGCTGAATGTGTTGAAGGAGAAAGAAGACAGAAGACCATGGATCGTGGAGGGATAAAAGGGAGTAATACACATGGAGTCTGTAATGTGTCTGTGTATTTATTTCTATTAAAGTATTTTAACTGTGCGTGGTGTCTTTTTTTTAACCCTTTATTATAGATTCTTAATGGCCGGGTCAAACTTGCCTGATATTAAGAATCTCTGGCTTAATACTAGCTAGTAATACAAAGCCAGTATTAACTCATGATGATTACTCAGCAAGCCACCCGGCTTCAGGGCTGCTGGAAGAGTTGGCTACAGCGCCAGATAATGGCGCTTCTATGAAAGCGCCATTTTCTGGGGCGGCTGCGGATTGCAATTCGCAGCAGAGGCGCCCAGAAACCTCGGGCTAACCTGTGCTGCGGATTCCAATCCCCAGCTGCCTAGTTGTACCTGGCTGGACACAAAAATGGGGAGAAGCCCATGTCATTTGTTTTTTAATTATTTCATGAAATTCATGAAATAATTAAAAAAAGGGTTTCCCTATATTTTAAATTCCCAGCCGGGTACAAATAGGCAGCTGGGGGTTGGGGGCAGCCGTACCTGCCTGCTGTACCTGGCTAGCATACAAAAAGATGGAGAAGCTCACGTCATTTTTTTTTTTTTTAGTTTTTTGGCAAAAAAAGTAAAAAAATGCTTTTCTGGATTTTCCATTGCCAGTGAAGGTAACACCAAGCAGTGGGGGTTGGCAGCCAGTAGCTGCTTGGATTACCCATAGCTAGCAATACAAAAAATGCAGCGGGAGCCCATATTTTTTTTTTTTAATTATTTATTTAAATAACTAAAAAAAAAAGTGCTTCCGTGTATTTTGATTGCCTGACATGACAGAACTGTAAAAATAAATCATTAAAAAAATGACGTAGCGCTCCGCGGTATTTTTGATTCTCAGCGCAGATAAAGCAGACAGCTACAGGTTGCCAGCCCATCTGCCTGGCGTTACCTTGGCTGGCAATCAAAATACAGGGAAGCCCATTAAAAAAATAGTTTAAAAAAAATGACGTGGGGTCCCCCCATTTTTGTTTGTTTTAATGTTTTGTTTATTGAAGCAAAAGAAAATAAAAATACACAATCATCAGAAATCACAGTCTTGACTAATACAATTACATTTGCATCCGACGCTTCCCATTTTAACTCTATGACTCAGATTACTTATGTGTTGTCTGAGCTTTCCAAATAATAAACTTAACCATCGGGTAGTGGGAAAGCCCGAATTAAATTAGTTGCCTGGTTTCTGTATTAATATGCAACAATTTTTAACAACAAGTATCATAGAAACTAGAAGTAGGGGGGGAGCTAGAATCCAGGAGAGCGAATTTTTATCGCATGAAATTCAGTTACGGGATTAGAGTTAGAGGGTTCAAGAGACGAAAGGAAAGGGGAAAGAGATAGAAAGGAGAGAAGAAAGGAGAGGATTTTGGTCTTAGATCCATTCAATCTGTGGCAAGGATGGTTAGACAGCTGTCATTCATCTCATTGGTGGGGGGAAGGGTGACTTACAATCCCCTATGCTGCCGTCTGCGAAGTCACTATTGAAAATTGAGGTTTAGACTTATAGGCCTGCCAAGCCTTCCAGACTTGAAGGAAAGAGAGCATATTTTGACGTGAAAGGGCTGAGAATTCTTCAACGTGATATAATTGATCGATCTTCAGCAAGAGCTGCGTGAGAGTGGGAATTTTCGTTGTGCGCCACAATTGGGCTATGAGAAGTTTACAGGCTGAGCCTACAAATGACGCCAGTTTTGAAGAAGCTTTATCTTTAGGCCAGATTGGGAAGTTCAGAAGCATTTGTCCAGGTTCCAGAACCCCCTGTTTGCCTGTGAGGTCAAATATTAACTGTGATGCCATCCGCCAGAAGGTCTGGATAATCGGACAAGTCCACCACACATGTAAATATGTTCCCTTGTCCCTCCCGCATCGCCAGCATTGATCTGAGTTGGAAGAGCTCCATGTACTAGACGAGGTGGGGACAATGTACCATCTCGCAATCACTTTAAATGAATTCTCTTGAACTCTCACACAACATGACGGACCATGTGAGGCATTGTAAATTTGGCTCGTTTGTAAATCGGTAAATGTAGTACTCAGGTCCCTTTCCCATCTTAGTATATATGCTCTCTTTACCACCAGTTTTTTTGTAAGCAGGGTATGGTACAGGTTAGAAAGAATTTTCCTGGGAGCCCGGGCTTGCATGCAAAAAGATTCAAATGCAGTTAAAGGTCTGTCGAGATGAGTATGAGGTAATAATGGATGAATCACATGTTTTAACTTTGTATGATGAAGAAATGTGAGCTTAGAGAGGCCTAGGTTCATACCCATCTCCTGTTCAGATATCAAAGAGCCGTCCACCAAAAGATCAGCTAACAGAACATTCACATTGGTCAGAAATGTGGATTTCGTGGACGCGGCTTGGTTTACATCGGCATCTAATATGTCGGAAACTTGGGTTAAAGGGGAGAGAGGCGGGGCCAATATCTCTCTGTTTTCCTTCCATTTGTGCAAGAGAGTTCTCGTAAGCTCATTTGTGAAGGATCTTTTATCCCTCTGGTTTGCAGGGGAAAGTAGCATAGCTCGTAGAGGGGTGGGGGCTAGGTATTCTTCTATAGATATCCACAATTTAGTCGGTGGGCGTCTGATCCAGTCTACCGTTCTGGAAAGGACGGCGGCTTGGTAATATAACGAAATATTGGGTAATCCCATGCCCCCCCTGTCCCTTGGGAGGTTCAATGTTTGAAAGTTGATTCTCGGTTTATGTTTGTTCCAGACGTAGTTGGAGATTAAAGAGTAAAGCGGGCTTTACACGCTACGACATCGCTAATGTGGAGTCGTTGGGGTCACGGATTTTGTGACGCACATCCGGCCGCATTAGCGATGCCGTTGCGTGTGACATCGATAAGCGATTTTGCATCGTTGCAAAACCATGCAAAATCGCTAATCGGCGACACGGGGGTCCATTCCCAATTATCGTTACTGCAGCAGTAACGAGGTTGTTCGTCGCTCCTGCGGCAGCACACATCGCTGCGTGTGACGCCGCAGGAGCGAGGAAGCTCTCCCTACCAGCCTCCCGGGCGCTATGAGGAAGGAAGGAGGTGGGCAGGATGTTACGTCCCGCTCATCTCCGCCCCTCCGCTGCTATTGGGCGGCGGTTCAGTGACGTTTCAGTGACGTCGCTGTGACGCCGCACGGACCGCCCCCTTAGAAAGGAGGTGGTTCGCCGGTCACAGCGACGTCGCCGGACAGGTAAGTATGTGTGACGGCTGTGGGCGATGTTGTGCGGCACGGGCAGCGATATGCCCGTGTCGCGCAACAGATGGGGGCGGGTACCCACACTAGCGATATCGGGACCGATATCGCAGTGTGTAAAGTAGCCTTTACACTGAGAGAGAAAAGCTGTGGGAATTGGTATGGGTAGCATTTGAAAAAGGTAAATAAACTTTGGAAGTATAATGCTTTTAATTAAATTTTTCCGACCCATCCACGAAAGGAAGGGAGCCTTCCACGAGGCTATTTGTGCGGTAAGTTTAGGAAGAAGGGGCTTGTAGTTGAGATCAAATAGGGACTTGAAGGTTTTCCCCAACTTAATGCCTAAGTATGTTATGTGACTATTTGGCCATCGAAAAGGGAACTTGTTTTGGAGAGATTTAGTAACTTTGCTGGCGATATTAATGCTTAACGCTTCTGATTTGGATAGGTTAATTTTGAAGTTAGACCAGCGGCCATATTCCTCTAATAATTTCATAAAGGCAGGGAAACCCCTCTCCGGCCTGGACATTACCACCAACAAGTCGTCGGCAAAGGCGGCGGACTTGTGGTGAACTCCCTGCAGATTAAACCCCTCAATGTCCCGGTCCTGTTGAATGGAGGTTAGCAATGGCTCCATGACCAAGACAAAGAGTAGGGGGGATAAGGGGCAACCCTGCCTTGTGCCATTTTTAATGTCAAGAGGGTCGGTGAGGGTATTGTTTATTTTAATCCTGGCCGTGGGGGTCCCCCCATTTTTGATAGCCAGCTAGGGTAAAGTAGACGGCTGTAGCCTGAAAACCACAGCTGGCAGCTTTACCGTGGTTGGTGATCCAATGTGGAGGTCACCCCAGGCTCTTTTTTATAATTATTTTATAAATAATAATAATTACAAAAAAAAAGTAGGGTCCCCCCAAATTGGATCACCAGCCAAGGTAAAGTGGACAGCTGTGGTCTGGTATTCTCAGGATGGGAAGGTCCATAGTTATTGGCCCTTCACAGCCTAAAAATAGCAGGCCGCAGGCGCCCCAGAAGTGGCGCATCCACTAGATGCGCCAATCCTGGCGCTTCACCCCAGCTCATCCCGTGCCCTGGTGCAGTGGCAAATGGGGTAATAAATGGGGTTGCTACTAGCTGTAAGGTCACCTGACATCAAGCCCAGCAGTTTGTGATGTCATGGCGTCTGTCAGATACCCGACATCACAAACTGTCAGTACTAACAAAAAAATAGACAAAAAAAAATTATTTGAAAAAACACTCCCCAAAACATTCCCTCTTTCACCAATTTTTTGTAAGAAAATAAATAAGGGGGTCCCACAACGACTCTCGACCGTCTAGAATATGGGGGGACACGCTCGGTGAACGTATCCCCCATTTTCTAGGAGTGCAGACCCTCCATGTGAGGAGTGTGGGTGCAATGAATCTGCACCCACTCTCCCTGGGTCCACAGCAGCAGAGTCCATGTCGTAACGGTTGCTATCAAAGCTGCAATGCCCTGCTCATGAGGTAAGGGCATGCCTAATCAGGAGAACTATTCTACATTTCCAAATATTGGTATTTGCTGATATTACTGCTATTCCACCTACTATATATTGGGGATAGGATCTTGGAGATGGAATACCCCTTTAAGTCCAGTTATCCAGCTGAATGAATACTAAACAACAGAGCTCGCTATTTAGATGTGTTTTCTTCTGGCGTATAACGGACTCTCATGTTTGGTAGTCGTTCAGCAGGGCAACAGAAATAGCACATACCTCCATTTGGAAATGTAGTATAGCTCTCCTGATCAACTATGTTCCTTACCTCATGAGCAGGGCATTGCAATAATAATAATAATAATTCATTTATATAGCGCTATTAATTCCATAGTGCTTTACATACATTGGGAACACTGTCCCCATTGGGGCTCACAATCTAAATTCCCTATCTGTATGTCTTTGGGTACTCGGAGGAAACCCACGCAAACATGGGGAGAACATACAAACTCATTGCAGATGGTGTCCTTGGTGGGAATTGAACCCAGGACGTCAGCGCTGCAAGACTGCAGTGCTAACCACTGAGCCACCGTGCCGCCCATTTAGCTTACAGATGTATAACCACCACTCACTGTGTCTGACCACAGGAAGCTGAGCTGACAGCCGCTCTGTGCATGCGGCAGCGTCTATTGTGAAGGAGAGGGCCGCCGGAGATTAACACTCCACAGATACCGTGGGACACCGGGGAACACCGGTGGGGTTATAGAGGGTGACCTGGCAGGGCCTGGAGAGGAGTTTTCTGTCGCATGTGTCATGGCACATGTGACAGAAATCAGAGGAGTAGGGTGAATGCGTCTGGCGCACTGCTGTGCGCGCGGCCATCTTGGATTTCCGGGAGGGGTCGGGGGGAGACACTTTGGCGACACCGGGGGACCGGGGAGGAGATTTATCTCCCATCTGACATGTTTGTTCATGCCAGATGGGAGATAAATAATTTTTTACCGACGCTGTCATTTACTGTAACGTGATCATCGGTATACGGTGTATACTGGTGATCACGTGAGCGGGGACCGGAAAAAACGGCCTAAATCATGATCTCCAGGGTCTCAGCTACCCCCTGAAACCACGGAGATTTTCTGACGCTAGGGGGCGCTATTCACTTATTTCTGCCTGCTGTTTATAAACGGCAGACCAGAATAGCGCTTCATTCACACGACCGATCCGTTTTCGCGGTCCACAAAAAACAGTTTGTTTTTTTTACAGGTGCATCCGTGTGGCATCCGTTTCTGTTCCATATACGGTCCGTATGTCATCCGTGTGCCTTCCGTTTGTTTGCATACTGCAAAAAAACTGAAGGAGGTAAAATACATAAATTTACCCAGGATCTGTGACGCCCTGGACCCCCAGGGGTCACAGGTAACAACACACAACACCACACACACCCCCACCCCAGTGAGGCACCAGCAGCCAACAAGTCCTGACCGCCTCCCTCAGGTCTAGTCAGGCACACCAGTTGGGCGGAGCCAGGCGGATAGTCACGCCGTCCGAGGAGTCTGCTGGCCTGAGGCAGGGAAAGGACAAGTGAGTCGAGTGGGGAGAGGAGTAGTGAGAGGAGTAAAAGTGGCGAGCTGAGAGTCAGGGGCCTAGGGCGGAGCCTAGGACCCCTTGGAACTGTCAGGCAGGCAAGACGGTGATGGCCGTCTGCAGGAGTCCGGTCAGGGACTGAACTGCGGAACCGTAGGGACCGAGAAGAGGGTGGTGACCCTTCGTACCCGAATCGGGGAGCTAACAAGTCAACCGGAGCACCAGGCAGGGTACTCAGACCCCGTTCTAGCCCAGAAGCAACCGGGCTCAGACAAATCTACTGATTGCGGTCTGGACCTCAGGGGTTCATTCCCACCCAAAGTCCCGATAGACGGCAACAGCCCACCGATTCCGGATAAGAGCCACCGCCAAGGGCCAGAGATCCAAAGGGCTAGCGCCTGCGGGTAAAAGGGCTCCTCCGGTACCCAAAAGCCGGGGAGTGGACTACCGTTGCTGAAGCATAGGAGTCACTGTAGCAAATTTAAAGGTGCAGGAGAAAGGCGACATCACCAACCTCACTGGGGACACACGCAGCCGGCTGCGGGCACCGATCTACACTGAACTTGGTTTACCATTGACTCTGTGTGGTTTAATCGTGAGTACACCAGTGCCATCAGGCACCGCGCCGCATGCGTGCCCCTGCGTCCTGCAACCCCCCGCTCCTGCCACCTGGCCCCAGGACCAACAAACCCCCTACCCACGGAGGGGTCAACACCTAGCTGCGACCCACCACCGATCCCGGACGAGCCCCCGCACCCTGACCGCAGCGGTGGTGCCTATCACCTCACCACGACCCGTGGGTGGCGTCACGAACTGTTACCGGGCCGTGAAACCGGTCCACCCCAAACCAAACAACCAAACCTACCCCCCCTTTCCAGAGCGACGTGGCCCCCAGTCCGGAGGCGCTTGAGCCACCGACAACCCGAGCTCGGATCCGAGCGGCTCGGCGGAGAGCAGCCGAGCCCCCAGGGCAGTACAGATCCATAGCTTCAACCTACATGAGATGTTCACTCCAGTGCCATTTTCTACTGCTTTTCACAGTGTAGAGCGCTCTGGTGATTTTCTTTTGCTTGTACACTTCATATCAGTCTTTTCTGTCATTATAATGGCAGAAAGACACATAATGTCCCACTCGCCTGCATTTTGTAATTTTGCACCCTTTGGTGCCTTTCATGTGGCACTAAGGGGTGCTTAGCCTTGTATTTAGCGAAAAAAATTAAAAAAATGACGTGGGGTTCCCCCTATTTTTGTAGCCAGCTAGGGTAAAGCAGACGGCTGCAGCCTGCAGACCACAGCTGGCAGCTTCACCTTGGCTGGTAATCCAAAACTGAGGGCACTCCACTCTGTTATTTTAAATTAAATAAATAACTAAAAAAAAAAAAGACGTGGGGGTCCCCCCAAAATTGGATCATCAGCCAAGGTAAAGCGGACAGCTGGGGTCTGATATTCTCAGACTAGGGAGGTCCATGATTATTGGACTCTCCCCAGCCTAAAAATAGCAGGCCGCAGCCGCCCCAGAAGTGGCGCATCTATTAGATGCGCCAATCCTGGTGCTTCGCCCCAGCTCATCCCGTGCCCTGGTGCGGTGGCAAATGGGGTAATATATGGGGTTGATACCAGATGTGTATTGTCACCTGGCATCAAGCCCTGGGGTTCGTGAGGTCAGGCGTCTATCAGATACCCGACATCACCAACCCAGTCAGTAATAAAAAAAAAAAAATAGACGACAAACACATTTTTATTTGAAAAAACACTGCCCAAAACATTCCCTCTTTCACCAATTTATTAGAAAGAAAAACAAATCCAGGTCTGCTGTAATCCAAGGGGTTCCCATGACGATCCATACCATAGTCACTGTCCCATTCAATGAAGAACAGAATGTTCCACATTGGCTGGGAGAGCAATGCAGTGACCTGAGCTAACATCAACAGGTCAGCCCAGGTCACTGCAGGGCATGACAAGTGCTGCTGTCAGGAGCGAGGTACATTACCTGCGGTGACGATCTCCTGCACTGCTGATAGCAGACCTGTCACTGACTTCAATGACCTTCACAGCCAAGTATCGTGGGAGCCTGTGACGTCACCGCTGGTGACAGTCTCTGGTCGGCAGCGAGAGGAGATGTGACAAGCGGCGGCCATGGAGGACAGTGACAGCGCGAAGGTCGGGAGGGCGGGACTTCATCACCGCAGGTAAGCTGAGCGGAGTAATGTGTGCGGAGTGCGAGGTGGGTGGAGCTAAGCGGGGTAATGTGTGCAGAGTGACAGGTGGGTGGAGCCAAGTAGGGTAATGTGTGAAGAGTGCCAGGTGGGCGGAGCTAAGCGGGGTAATGTGTGCATAGTGCCAGGTGGGTGGAGCCAAGCGGGGTAATGTGTGCAGAGTGCCAGGTGGGTGGAGCCAAACGGTGTAATGTGTGCAGAGTGCCAGGTTGGTGAAGCCAAGCGGGGTAATGTGTGCAGAGTGCCAGGTGGGTGGAGACAAACAGTGTAATGTGTGCAGAGTGCCAGGTTGGTGGAGCCAAGCGGGGTAATGTGTGCAGAGTGCCAGGTGGGCGGAGCCAAGCGGGGTAATGTGTGCAAAGTTCCAGGTGGGTGGAGCCAAGCGGGGTAATGTGTGCAGAGTGCCAGGTGGGCAGAGCCAAGCAGGGTAATGTGTGCGGAGTGCAGGTGGGTAGAGCCAAGCGGGGTAATGTGTGCGGAGTGCAGGTGGGTGGAACCAAGCTATGTAATGTGTGCAGAGTCCCAGGTGGGTGGAGCCAAGTGGGGTAATGTGTGCAGAGTGCCAGGTGGGCGGAGCCAAGCAGAACCATGTGTGCGGAGTGCAGGTGGGTGGAGCCAAGCGGGGTAATGTGTGCAGAGTGCCAGGTGGGCGGAGCCAAGTGGGGTAATGTGTGCAGAGTCCCAGGTGGGGGGAGCCAAGCGGGGTAATGTGTGCAGAGTGCCAGGTGGGTGGAGTAAAGCGGGGTAATGTGTGCAGAGTGCCAGGTGGGCGGAGCCAAGTGGGTAATGTGTGCAGAGTGCCAGGTGGGTGGAGCCAAGCAGGGTAATGTGGGCAGAGTGCCAGGTGGGTGGAGCCAAGCAGGGTAATGTGTGCGGAGTGCAAGTGGGTGGAGCCTAGCGGGGCCATGTGTGCGGGCAGCGGAGTGCAAAGTGGGTGGAGCCTAGCGGGGCCATGTGGGGCTGAAGACATCAGTGCCGGGCACTGCATGGCTGGGGACTGGTGAGTGTGAGTGTGTGTGTGTACATGCCGAGTGCAGGAGGGGGCGGAGCCCAGCGGGGAAGTGTCGGCTCCCTGCACATGTAACTAAGATAAATTTTGGGCTACTAAACAAAGCACTTTGCTTGGATACCCGATATTTATCTTGGTTACCAGCTTACCGCAGGCTGCCAGCGATGGCTCCCTGCACACTGTAGCTGTAAAAAGCCCTGCTTTTTGCTGATCGAACCATTCTCAAACGTAACTCGAACTGCCGAACTTTTACCAAAAAGCTCAAGTTCTAGTTCGATCTAGAACACCCCCCAAATCACTCTAACCGCGAACTGGAGAACCACGAACCGCGCTCAACTCTAATCCTGATCTGTCTGTTCCTGTGCCCCCGTGCCCTTGTCTGTGTTCTGTCCCCTGGTCGTCCTTCCTGTCCTCTGTCCCCTCTCCTATTTCTCCACTCGGTTGCTTCCTCCGGTACTGACCTTGACCTGACTTTGACTCTGCTTCTGCTCGTTCCTCCGGTCCTGCTTTTGCCCGTACGGTGTTTGACCCAGCCTGCCTGACTATTCCTCGCATGCCCTGCATCTCTGCTTCTCACCTGTGCTGTGAGGCAGTGTATGAGAACACTGTGTATTTACTTACTGGTTCTCGTTGCTCTGTGTAGTGTCTTCTGCTGCAGAGCTCTGGCTCCCCCTGGTGGCAGCATGACAGAGTAATTCCGCATATGAAATATAGAAATACTTTATTTTTAGAAAAATTTATACAGTAAGTGATAGACATACAAAAACACAATAAAAATGCAGTGTTACAGTGTACAAAACACACAAGGATGTGGAGGGTTAACACACTCTAAATTGGGTTAAATTATACAAATCTGTTATGATCCGGAACCATGGAAGATCACAATAGATCATTGGCAAAAAGGTGACAAGCGCATTGGCAACTAATCTGGCTGCCATCCTCTTACTAAACCATCAACACTAGAAGTAGCTGAGGGGTAAACTAACATCCTATGCACCGCGAACCCAGCCAGAAAACTAAGTATCCTATAGGAAGGAAGGATGAATAACTCTCTGCCTCAGAAATAGTCCGCAAAAGGTATAGCAAACCCCCCACATTCAAAGATATAGGAAAATACAATACACAGATGGATGATAGGATTAGCAAAGGTGAGGCCCCACTAACTAAATAGGAAAGGATAGGAAAGAAGCTGATGGTGATCAGAGAAAAACCCTACAAAAATCCAAATACCTGATAGTACAAAAAGGTCCTCAGATCGCACGATCTGCACTCCGTCCTATATCAGGCGCTCTTGTCAAACCAATGAACATAAAACAGGAACAATTACAAATTCAAGAAGCAACAAACACATGGACTTATAGGAGCAAAAACTCCAAACATAGCTGCAGGGAGTGTTGTGAATGTTAGTTATGTCTTGGCTGCTGGGAGGCTCCCTCTGGTGGCCAGGAAGGGTTTGGACAGAGACCAGGTGTGTTGTGCAGTGGGTGTTTCCTTTCCTAACTCTCTGCTTATTTAAGTCCTGGTCTGATTGCAGGCTGTTGCCGGATGTCAGTTGTTCTTTGTATCTCTAGCCTGCATAATCCTGCTCTACATCACATCCACTCCAGATAAGTTCTTGCTCTTTATTTATTGCCTGGTTCTTTTGCTTATCTGGGTTTGTCATTTGTTGTGGTTGGTTTCAGTTTATTTCCTTCCAGGGATTTCCCCCCTCAGTGGATTGTTGAGGAACTCCCTGCAGTTCTATGTGGAGTATAGCTCCTTTGGGTCCATGTGTTTATGGCTTGTTGAATTTGTTATAATTCTTGTTTTCTGTTCATTGGTATGACAAGGGCACCTGGTATAGGACGGAGTTCAGATCGAGCGATCTGAGGGCCTTTTTGTACTATCAGGAAGTTGGTATTTTGCAGGGTTTTTCTCTGGCTACCATCAGTCCCTTTCCTGTCCTTTCCTATTTTAGTCAGCGGGGGCCTCACCTTTTGCTAATCCTGTCATCTACCTGTTGTGAGGTAGCGCGGTCGGCTGCGCAGCAGAAGACACGGGATCCAGGCATATAGGTTCACAGCACACGGTGTTTAATGTCCAAACAAAAATCCACAGCAATATACATGTCTCTCCAGCAGAGACTCAGGGAGTTGTGATCACTCCCTCACACCCGGCACACCTGCCCCTCGTTCCTGTTTCCATTTAACCCTTCCTTCAGCCTGTAGGGAAACAGCATTAACCCTAGAGTGGATTTACTTTCTATCATGGAGTGAGCACGACCGGGGCGAGACATACCGGCCGTCATAGATAACCCCGGTCACAGTCTCACATACCCCCCCCCTCAGTTCAAGCGTGCGGGGTTGAACTCCCGCCATCAAACACGGGCCGCGGGACAAGGCATCGGCGTTGACCTGCAACCTACCGGCCCGGTGTTCAACCGTAAACCGGAAGTTCTGCAGAGAAAGGAACCACCGGGTAACCCGGGCATTCCGTTCCTTGGCGGACCTCATCCAGACCAGCGGAGAGTGATCAGTCACCAAGCGAAACTGCCGTCCCAGCAGGTAATAGCGTAGGGACTCCAAGGCCCATTTAATCGCCAGGCACTCCTTCTCCACTACGCTATAATTCCGCTCGGGAGGGGTGAGCTTCCTACTCAAGAAGGTGACGGGGTGTTCCTCCCCCTGAACCACCTGAGACAGCACTGCCCCCAGGCCGACCTCAGAGGCGTCAGTCTGTACTATGAACTCCTTCCGGAAATCAGGGTTGACCAGAACGGGTTGTCCGCACAGGACCCCCTTCAGGGCCCGGAAGGAGTCCTCGGCCTGCGGAGTCCAGCGCACCATGACGGACTTCTTGCCTTTGAGAAGGTCCGTCAAGGGGGCTGATAGTCCCGCAAAATCTCTTACAAACCTCCTGTAGTACCCCACGATACCCAGGAAGGCCCTAACCTGCTTTGTGGTCAGGGGTCTAGGCCACTTCTGGATCGCCTCAACCTTGTTAATTTGGGGCTTAATCACTCCTTGGCCTATCACGTAGCCCAAGTAGCGGGCTTCCGTGAGTCCCAACGCACATTTCTTGGGATTGGCTGTCAATCCGGCTGTTCGAAGCGCGTCCACCACCGCTTGTACCTGTTCCAAGTGGGTCTGCCAATCGGGGCTGTAAATAATGATGTCATCAAGGTACGCTGATGCATACGCCTGGTGGGGTTCCAGCACTAAGTCCATCAACCTCTGGAACGTGGCCGGAGCGCCATGTAACCCAAAAGGCAAGACAACATAGTGGAAGAGACCCTCCGGCGTAACAAAAGCGGTTTTCTCCTTGGCGGACTCCGTCAGTGGCACCTGCCAGTACCCCTTGGTCAGGTCGAGCGTGGTAAAATATCGCGCCTGTCCCAGCCTATCAATCAGCTCATCCACCCGGGGCATGGGGTAGAGATCGAACTTGGATATTTCGTTCAATCTCCGGAAGTCATTGCAGAACCTTAAGGAGCCATCGGGTTTTGGTATTAGGACAATGGGACTAGCCCATTCACTCCGGGATTTTTCGATGACCCCCAGGCGTAGCATTGTCTTCACTTCTTCTGATATGGCTTGTCTTCGAGCCTCCGGCACGCGGTATGACTTCAGGCGTACCTTCAGGTGGGGCTCGGTGACAATGTCATGTCGTATCAGACTGGTCCTACCCGGCAACTCGGAGAAGACATCGGGGTTCTGCTGAACCAGCCGTCTGGCCTCTCGCCTCTGTTGCTTGGTGAGGGCTTCTCCGATCCTTACTTCCGGTTCGTCCTCTCCGGAGGTCGCTGAAGCCGGGAGTGAACGACCCGAAGAGGAGGGAGATGGGGGAAACTCAACCATCAGGCTTTCCCGTTCCTGCCACGGTTTTAATAGGTTGACATGGTATATTTGTTCAGGTTTCCGCCTACCGGGCTGCAATACTTTATAGTTGACCACCCCAACTTTTTCCTTTATCTCGTAGGGGCCTTGCCACTGAGCCAGGAATTTACTCTCCGCCGTGGGGATTAATACCAACACCCGATCCCCGGGTTTAAAGGTCCGCACGGTGGCTTGTCTATTATAGCGGCCGCTTTGCGCGGCCTGAGCCTCCTGTAAATGCTCCTTCACAATTGGCATGACCGCGCTTATGCGGTTCTGCATTCCTAAAATGTGTTCAATCACACTTTTATGGGGGGTGGGCTCTTGCTCCCATGTTTCCTTTGCCAGGTCCAACAATCCCCGGGGATGTCGCCCGTATAACAATTCAAAAGGCGAAAACCCCGTGGATGCCTGTGGCACCTCTCGGATGGCAAACATCAAATAGGGAAGCATCATATCCCAGTCCTTCCCATCTTTGGAGATCACCCTTTTTAGCATGGTTTTCAGGGTTTTATTGAATCGTTCTACTAACCCATCCGTCTGAGGATGATACACAGACGTACGCAACTGCTTGATCTGGAGTAGCCGGCATAGTTCTTTGGTCACTTTAGACATGAATGGGGTCCCCTGATCCGTAAGGATCTCCTTGGGCAACCCCACCCGGCAGAACACAGAAAACAACTCCCGAGCTATAAGCTTCGCCGCAGTATGTCTGAGAGGTATCGCCTCTGGATACCGGGTGGCATAGTCAACGATCACTAGGATGTGTTGGTGCCCTCGAGCAGACTTTACGAGGGGCCCCACCAGATCCATCCCTATCCGTTCAAAAGGGACTTCTATAATGGGTAACGGCACCAACGGACTGCGAAAGTGGACCAGTGGTGCGGTAAGCTGACACTCCGGGCAGGTTTCGCAGAACCGTTTTACCTCCCCAAAGACCCCGGGCCAATAGAACCGTTGCAATATTCGCTCCTGCGTTTTCTTGACCCCTAGGTGGCCACTCATCAGATGTTTATGAGCCAAGTCGAGGACCCGCCGGCGATACGGCTGGGGCACCACCAACTGCTCCACCCCCACGCCCCGTATTTCATCTACCCGGTAGAGTAAATCCTGTTTAAGAGCGAAATGGGGGTACCTTACCTGGGCACCGGGCAGCTGGGCCACCCCGTCAATTACTAACACCCTATTCCGGGCATGTATTAACGTAGGGTCCTGGAGTTGGGCTGTCCCAAACGCATCCGGGGATGCCTCCAAGTCCGGGATGGGCTCGACCGTCTCAGCCTCTCCTGCCAATACCTCTAGGGGCGACCTATCGGGTTCACATTCTGTCCCTATCATGGGGACCCCTACGGCAGGTGTCCCGGATTCAGGATTGTAGGGCTTCCTCATAGAACCACTGATTTACCCGCTGAGCCCGTACATAGGTATTCACCCCCAACCGAGCCAGTATTTCGGCTTTCAGGGTCACATAGTCAATGGCGTCCTCGGTACCGAGGTCCAGGTACGCTTTTTGGGGTTCCCCCGTCAGATAGGGCGACAATACCTCAGCCCACTGGGGGGTCGGCAGCTTTTCCCGCTCGGCCACCCGCTCAAACACTGCCAGGAACGCTTCCACATCATCCCCCGGGGTCATCTTTTGCAACGCTTGTCTCACCGCTTTCCGGACGCTGCCGTCGTCACCCGGTCCCGGGGTTGTTGCTGCCGGTCCGGCACGGATTGACTTGGCCAGGAGAACCATCTGTTCTTGGTGCCTTTTTTCCTGCAATTTCAAGGATTGCTGGTGCTGTTGCTGCTGTTGCTCCAACGTCCGGAGCAGGTGGGTATTCACCTGTTGTTGCTGTGCATTAGCCTCTTGTTGTTGTGCATTAGCCTGCTGCTGCTGTGCATTAGCCTGAGCCAAATGCCTTAGTATGTCCTCCATGGCGTCGCTGGGTTTGGGCCGTAGTATAGCTGCTTGAATCCAGGACATGTGCTACCGGATCACCAGAAAAGGAAGTACACCTCACCGGGCTGGCATGCCCGCCGATTCTCCACCATATGTGAGGTAGCGCGGTCGGCTGCGCAGCAGAAGACACGGGATCCAGGCATATAGGTTCACAGCACACGGTGTTTAATGTCCAAACAAAAATCCACAGCAATATACATGTCTCTCCAGCAGAGACTCAGGGAGTTGTGATCACTCCCTCACACCCGGCACACCTGCCCCTCGTTCCTGTTTCCATTTAACCCTTCCTTCAGCCTGTAGGGAAACAGCATTAACCCTAGAGTGGATTTACTTTCTATCATGGAGTGAGCACAACCGGGGCGAGACATACCGGCCGTCATAGATAACCCCGGTCACAGTCTCACACTGTGTATTGTGTTTTTCCTATATCACCGCAGTCTTTGAATGTGGGGGGCTTGCTATTCTTGTCTATTTTCTGAGGCAGAGAGTTATTCATCTTTCCTACCTTTAGGATAGTTAGTTCTCCGGCTGGGTTCACGGTGCACAGGATGTTAGTTCACCCCTCGGCTACTTCTAGTTGTGTTGGTTAGTAAGGGGATGGCGGCCAGATTAGTTGCCAATGCTCTTGTCACCTTTTTGCCAATGATTTGTGGTGATCTTCCATGGTTCCGGATCATAACAAGGGAGCTTCCCAGCTAAGCAACAGAGATGGAAGATTCCTGCTTGAAAATAAACTGACAACAACCACAATAATTGACAACCCAGAAAAGAACAAAACAACTTAAGAAAGAAACAAGCACTTATCTGGGGTAGATGTGGTCTGGAGCAAAATGAAAAGGCTGGTGAAGTAAAGAACAAATGATAACCGACCCAGACAGCCATGAAGCAAAAGCTTAAATAGGCAGAGAGTTAGCAATTGAAACGCCCATTGCTCCAGCACACTTGGTCTCTGTCCAAACCATTCCTGGCCACAAGAGGGAGCCTCACAGAAGCAAAAGTATAACTGATATTCACAACACAAATCCTAGGAGTATAGTGAACAGATAAAGCCAGATTGGCTAATTCTTTAGATTTGGATGTAGATAATAACAGAAGTAACAATCATAGGGCTGTCGAAATTAACAAAATGATGGTCGCGGGGTAAATAAAGTGCAAGGGCTGGCTGTAAATAAATATACAGTTAGGTCCAGAAATATTTGGACAGTGACACAAGTTTTGTTATTTTAGCTGTTTACAAAAACATGTTCAGAAATACAATTATATATATAATATGGGCTGAAAGTGCACACTCCCAGCTGCAATATGAGCGTTTTCACATCCAAATCGGAGAAAGGGTTTAGGAATCATAGCTCTGTAATGCATAGCCTCCTCTTTTTAAAGGGACGAAAAGTAATTGGACAAGGGACTCTAAGGGCTGCAATTAACTCTGAAGGCGTCTCCCTCGTTAACCTGTAATCAATGAAGTAGTTAAAAGGTCTGGGGTTGATTACAGGTGTGTGGTTTTGCATTTGGAAGCTGTTGCTGTGACCAGACAACATGCGGTCTAAGGAACTCTCAATTGAGGTGAAGCAGAACATCCTGAGGCTGAAAAAAAAAAGAAAAAATCCATCAGAGAGATAGCAGACATGCTTGGAGTAGCAAAATCAACAGTCGGGTACATTCTTAGAAAAAAGGAATTGACTGGTGAGCTTGGGAACTCAAAAAGGCCTGGGCGTCCACGGATGACAACAGTGGTGGATGATCGCCGCATACTTTCTTTGGTGAAGAAGAACCCGTTCACAACATCAACTGAAGTCCAGAACACTCTCAGTGAAGTAGGTGTATCTGTCTGTAAGTCAACAGTAAAGAGAAGACTCCATGAAAGTAAATACAAAGGGTTCACATATAGATGCAAACCATTCATCAATTCCAAAAATAGACAGGCCAGAGTTAAATTTGCTGAGAAACACCTCATTAAGCCAGCTCAGTTCTGGAAAAGTATTCTATGGACAGATGAGACCAAGATCAACCTGTACCAGAATGATGGGAAGAAAAAAGTTTGGAGAAGAAAGGGAACGGCACATGATCCAAGGCACGCCACATCCTCTATAAAACATGGTGGAGGCAACGTGATGGCATGGGCATGCATGGCTTTCAATGGCACTGGGTCACTTGTGTTTATTGATGACATAACTAGAGATGAGCGAACCGGTCGCGGTTCGGCTCGAGGTTGGTTCGCCGAACGGACCTCCCGTTCGAGTTCGGTTCGTCGAACGTTCGACGAACCGAACTCGAACTGCATAGGAAACAATGGCAGGCAATCACAAACACAGAAAAACACCTAGAAAACACCCTCAAAGGTGTCCTAAAGGTGACAAACAACTCAAACACATTGGAAAGTGACAAGGACATATACTCATGCGAAAACAAAACAGCTGGACAAGGAAAAAGAGGAGGACACACAGATATAGGCATGGCACGCCCTTCTAAAATCATGTAAAACACCGCAAGGTGACTCCAAGCGGAGTCTCCATTTTTTCCAAAAATTGGGCCACACACACACCCACCCCTTCAGTGGCAGCAGTTGTGCCCCAGTTGTACACTTCACAGCTACATTTGCATCAAGCACATTCAAAAATACGCCATTCTTATCCGTCCCCAGGATGACACCGGGGTAGGTAGCAAAGTCTTTCCTGATCCCAGCTCTGTTCATCTTGGCTTCTTTTAAAAACACATCAAGCAAGGGTTACTCCAAGCGGAGTCTCCCTTTTTTTCCAAAAATTGGGCCACACAGACACCCACCCCATCAGTGGCAGCACTTGGGCCCTAGTTGCAAACAGGATGTTTTGATTTGCATCAAGCACATTCAAAAATATGCCATTCTTATCCGTCCCCAGGATGACACGGGGTAGGTAGCAAAGTCTTTGCTGATCCCAGCTCTGTTCATCTTGGCTTCTTTTAAAAACACATCAAGCAAGGGTTACTCCAAGCGGAGTCTCCCTTTTTTTCCAAAAATTGGGCCACACAGACACCCACCCCATCAGTGGCAGCACTTGGGCCCTAGTTGCAAACAGGATGTTTTGATTTGCATCAAGCACATTCAAAAATACGCCATTCTTATCCGTCCCCAGGATGACACCGGGGTAGGTAGCAAAGTATTTCCTGATCCCAGCTCTGTTCATCTTGGCTTCTTTTAAAAACACATCAAGCAAGGGTTACTCCAAGCGGAGTCTCCCTTTTTTCCAAAAATTGGGCCACACAGACACCCACCCCATCAGTGGCAGCACTTGGGCCCTAGTTGCAAACAGGATGTTTTGATTTGCATCAAGCACATTCAAAAATACGCCATTCTTATCCGTCCCCAGGATGACACCAGGGTAGGTAGCAAAGTCTTTGCTGATCCCAGCTCTGTTCATCTTGGCTTCTTTTAAAAACACATCAAGCAAGGGTTACTCCAAGCGGAGTCTCCCTTTTTTTCCAAAAATTGGGCCACACAGACACCCACCCCATCAGTGGCAGCACTTGGGCCCTAGTTGCAAACAGGATGTTTTGATTTGCATCAAGCACATTCAAAAATACGCCATTCTTATCCGTCCCCAGGATGACACCGGGGTAGGAAGCAAAGTCTTTGCTGATCCCAGCTCTGTTCATCTTGGCTTCTTTTAAAAACACATCAAGCAAGGGTTACTCCAAGCGGAGTCTCCCTTTTTTTCCAAAAATTGGGCCACACAGACACCCACCCCATCAGTGGCAGCACTTGGGCCCTAGTTGCAAACAGGATGTTTTGATTTGCATCAAGCACATTCAAAAATACGCCATTCTTATCCGTCCCCAGGATGACACCGGGGTAGGTAGCAAAGTATTTCCTGATCCCAGCTCTGTTCATCTTGGCTTCTTTTAAAAACACATCAAGCAAGGGTTACTCCAAGCGGAGTCTCCCTTTTTTCCAAAAATTGGGCCACACAGACACCCACCCCATCAGTGGCAGCACTTGGGCCCTAGTTGCAAACAGGATGTTTTGATTTGCATCAAGCACATTCAAAAATACGCCATTCTTATCCGTCCCCAGGATGACACCGGGGTAGGTAGCAAAGTCTTTCCTGATCCCAGCTCTGTTCATCTTGGCTTCTTTTAAAAACACATCAAGCAAGGGTTACTCCAAGCGGAGTCTCCCTTTTTTTCCAAAAATTGGGCCACACAGACACCCACCCCATCAGTGGCAGCACTTGGGCCCTAGTTGCAAACAGGATGTTTTGATTTGCATCAAGCACATTCAAAAATACGCCATTCTTATCCGTCCCCAGGATGACACCGGGGTAGGTAGCAAAGTATTTCCTGATCCCAGCTCTGTTCATCTTGGCTTCTTTTAAAAACACATCAAGCAAGGGTTACTCCAAGCGGAGTCTCCCTTTTTTCCAAAAATTGGGCCACACAGACACCCACCCCATCAGTGGCAGCACTTGGGCCCTAGTTGCAAACAGGATGTTTTGATTTGCATCAAGCACATTCAAAAATACGCCATTCTTATCCGTCCCCAGGATGACACCGGGGTAGGTAGCAAAGTCTTTGCTGATCCCAGCTCTGTTCATCTTGGCTTCTTTTAAAAACACATCAAGCAAGGGTTACTCCAAGCGGAGTCTCCCTTTTTTTCCAAAAATTGGGCCACACAGACACCCACCCCATCAGTGGCAGCACTTGGGCCCTAGTTGCAAACAGGATGTTTTGATTTGCATCAAGCACATTCAAAAATACGCCATTCTTATCCGTCCCCAGGATGACACCGGGGTAGGTAGCAAAGTATTTCCTGATCCCAGCTCTGTTCATCTTGGCTTCTTTTAAAAACACATCAAGCAAGGGTTACTCCAAGCGGAGTCTCCCTTTTTTCCAAAAATTGGGCCACACAGACACCCACCCCATCAGTGGCAGCACTTGGGCCCTAGTTGCAAACAGGATGTTTTGATTTGCATCAAGCACATTCAAAAATACGCCATTCTTATCCGTCCCCAGGATGACACCGGGGTAGGTAGCAAAGTCTTTGCTGATCCCAGCTCTGTTCATCTTGGCTTCTTTTAAAAACACATCAAGCAAGGGTTACTCCAAGCGGAGTCTCCCTTTTTTTCCAAAAATTGGGCCACACAGACACCCACCCCATCAGTGGCAGCACTTGGGCCCTAGTTGCAAACAGGATGTTTTGATTTGCATCAAGCACATTCAAAAATACGCCATTCTTATCCGTCCCCAGGATGACACCGGGGTAGGTAGCAAAGTATTTCCTGATCCCAGCTCTGTTCATCTTGGCTTCTTTTAAAAACACATCAAGCAAGGGTTACTCCAAGCGGAGTCTCCCTTTTTTCCAAAAATTGGGCCACACAGACACCCACCCCATCAGTGGCAGCACTTGGGCCCTAGTTGCAAACAGGATGTTTTGATTTGCATCAAGCACATTCAAAAATACGCCATTCTTATCCGTCCCCAGGATGACACCGGGGTAGGTAGCAAAGTCTTTGCTGATCCCAGCTCTGTTCATCTTGGCTTCTTTTAAAAACACATCAAGCAAGGGTTACTCCAAGCGGAGTCTCCCTTTTTTTCCAAAAATTGGGCCACACAGACACCCACCCCATCAGTGGCAGCACTTGGGCCCTAGTTGCAAACAGGATGTTTTGATTTGCATCAAGCACATTCAAAAATACGCCATTCTTATCCGTCCCCAGGATGACACCGGGGTAGGTAGCAAAGTCTTTGCTGATCCCAGCTCTGTTCATCTTGGCTTCTTTTAAAAACACATCAAGCAAGGGTTACTCCAAGCGGAGTCTCCCTTTTTTTCCAAAAATTGGGCCACACAGACACCCACCCCATCAGTGGCAGCACTTGGGCCCTAGTTGCAAACAGGATGTTTTGATTTGCATCAAGCACATTCAAAAATACGCCATTCTTATCCGTCCCCAGGATGACACCGGGGTAGGTAGCAAAGTCTTTGCTGATCCCAGCTCTGTTCATCTTGGCTTCTTTTAAAAACACATCAAGCAAGGGTTACTCCAAGCGGAGTCTCCCTTTTTTTCCAAAAATTGGGCCACACAGACACCCACCCCATCAGTGGCAGCACTTGGGCCCTAGTTGCAAACAGGATGTTTTGATTTGCATCAAGCACATTCAAAAATACGCCATTCTTATCCGTCCCCAGGATGACACCGGGGTAGGTAGCAAAGTCTTTGCTGATCCCAGCTCTGTTCATCTTGGCTTCTTTTAAAAACACATCAAGCAAGGGTTACTCCAAGCGGAGTCTCCCTTTTTTCCAAAAATTGGGCCACACAGACACCCACCCCATCAGTGGCAGCACTTGGGCCCTAGTTGCAAACAGGATGTTTTGATTTGCATCAAGCACATTCAAAAATACGCCATTCTTATCCGTCCCCAGGATGACACCGGGGTAGGTAGCAAAGTCTTTCCTGATCCCAGCTCTGTTCATCTTGGCTTCTTTTAAAAACACATCAAGCAAGGGTTACTCCAAGCGGAGTCTCCCTTTTTTTCCAAAAATTGGGCCACACAGACACCCACCCCATCAGTGGCAGCACTTGGGCCCTAGTTGTACACTTCACAGCTACATTTGCATCAATCACATTCAAAAATACCCCATAATTAACCGTCCCCAGGATGACACCGGGGTAGGTAGCAAAGTCTTTGCTGACCCATGACTTGTTCATCTTGGCTTCTTTTAAAAACAATGTAAGCAAGGGTTACTCCAAGCGGAGTCTCCCTTTTTTCCAAAAATTGGGCCACACAGACACCCACCCCATCAGTGGCAGCACTTGGGCCCTAGTTGCAAACAGGATGTTTTGATTTGCATCAAGCACATTCCAAATCCACAAGCATTTACTCTCCCCAGGATGACACAGGGGTAGTAAATTCCTTCTGGATCCATGACTTGTTCATTTTGATGAACGTCAGTCTGTCCACATTGTCACTGGACAGACGCGTGCGCTTATCTGTCAGCACACACCCAGCAGCACTGAATACACGTTCAGAGACAACGCTGGCAGCTGGACACGACAAAATCTCCAAGGCGTAACTGGAGAGCTCTGGCCATTTTTCTATGTTTGAAGCCCAAAAGGAGCAAGGCTCCAGTTGCACAGTCATGGCATCGATGTTCATTTGGAGATACTCCTGTATCATCCTCTCCAGCCGTTGAGTATGTGTCAGACTTGTTGTCTCTGGTGGCCTTGCAAAAGAGGGTCTAAAAAAATTATGAAAAGATTCCATAAAATTGCTGTTACCGGCACCAGATACGGTCCTACTGGTACGGGTAGACTGGTGAAGATGACGAGACCGTCCCATGTTTGTCAAGTTACAACTGGGAGATTCCCTCCCTGCACCTGCACGGTTGTTTGGTGGAAAAGCCGAGCTAAGATCGAGTAACAGCTTCTGCTGATACTCCTGCATACGTGCGTCCCTTTCTATGGCTGGAATTATGTCACAAAATTTGGACTTGTACCGGGGATCTAATAGTGTGGCAATCCAGTAGTCATCATCACTTCTAATTTTGACAATACGACTGTCATGTTGGAGGTAGTGCAACAAAAAGGCACTCATGTGTCTTGCGCAGCCATGCGGACCAAGTCCACGCTGTGTTTGTGGCATAGAGGTGCTACCCGTTCTTTCTTCCTCTGACATCTCCCCCCAACCTCTTTCAACTGAAATTTGACCAAGGTCTCCCTCATCCGCTGAGTCTTCCATGTCCATGGACAGTTCGTCCTCCATTTCTTCATGTTCTCCTGCACCTTGCTCAACATTTCGCCTGCTACTATGCGCCCTTGTCGATCCCTGTTCCCCATGGTCCCATGCCTGCTGCGTTGGTGATGATGAACGTCTGGACCTTGGTGATGTTGTTGTCCCTTGCACATATGAATCCTCCTGTAGTTCCTCCCCTTCATGTTGTCCCACCCCCTGACTCCGAATAGTGTTTAGCGTGTGCTCCAGCATGTAAATGACTGGAATCGTCATGCTGATAATGGCATTGTCAGAGCTAAACATATTCGTCGCCATGTCGAAACTGTGCAGAAGGGTGCATAGGTCCTTGATCTGAGACCACTCCATCAGGGTGATCTGCCCCACCTCTGCATCTCGTTGGCCCAGGCTATACGTCATGACGTATTGCACCAGGGCTCTGCGGTGCTGCCACAGTCGCTGTAACATGTGGAGAGTTGAATTCCAGCGTGTCGCCACATCGCATTTCAGGCGATGAACCGGCAGGCCGAAAGACTTCTGTAGCGATGCAAGTCGCTCAGCTGCGGCGCTTGAACGCCGGAAGTGAGCAGACAGTTTTCGTGCCCTGTTCAGAAGGCCATCTAGGCCGGGATAGTGTGTTAAAAATTGCTGCACGACAAGGTTCAACACGTGAGCCATACAAGGTACGTGTGTCACCTTGCCCAGGCGAAGGGCCGCACCCAGGTTTGCAGCATTGTCGCACACGGCCTTACCAGGCTGCAGGTTGAGTGGAGACAACCATTTATTAAACTCGGACCGCAGAGCTGACCACAACTCCTCAGCTGTGTGACTCTTATTACCAAGACATGTCAAGCTAAAGACCGCCTGATGCCGTTGCGCTCGGCTGCCAGCATAGTAATGAGGCGTGCGTGATTCCTTCTGCGCAGTGAGAACGCTGGTGGCCTGACCAGGCAGGCTTGGGGCGGAGGTGGAGGACCCAGATGAGGTGGAGGATGCAGAAGCTGTGGCGGAACTTGGACAGACAGAGGATTGACACACAAGTCGTGGGGACGGCAAGACTTGTGCAGCAGACCCTTCACCATCTATCACCATAGTTACCCAGTGCCCAGTCAGCGACATGTAACGTCCCTGTCCATGCTTACTGGTCCAAGTATCGGTGGTGAAATGCACCCGTTCACACACAGAGTTTCTCAAGGAAGCGGTGATGTTGTGTGCGACATGCTGGTGTAGCGCGGGCACACCTTTCTTAGAGAAGTAGTGGCGACTAGGCATCTGGTACTGGGGCACAGCGACAGACATAAGGTCTCTAAAATCCTGTGTGTCCACTAGGCGGAAAGGCAGCATTTCGGTAGCCAACAGCTTACAGAGGGATAGAGTCAACCTCTTAGCTTTGTCATGGGTCGGAGGAAGTGGCCTTTTATTTGACCACATCTGAGGGACAGAGATCTGGCTGCTGTGTGTAGACGGTGTTGAGTAGGGTGTCCCTGGAAAAATGCAGGTTTGTGAGGAAAGTGCAGGCGGAGACATGATGTTGCCTTCATCCAACGTTGGTGCTATCGATGTCTGAGAGAGCTGTACACACTCACTTGTTTCCCCTTCCAAACCAACTGACGACCTTACAAGCAAACTGCCTGTTGCGGTTACAGTGGTGGAAGTTTTGCGTGGAAAAACAGGTGTGACAGCTGTCCCCACAGTCCTAGAAGATGAAGAGCGCGCGGATGCACTGGAAGGGGCGGGCGGTGGATGGTTCGCTCCGCTAGCCGGCATTGCAGCACGGTGAGCTTCCCACCGGGACTTATGATATTTATTCATGTGACGATTCATGGAAGAAGTTGTCAAACTGCTGAGGTTTTGACCTCTACTAACAGAATCATGACAAATGTTACATATCACATGAGTTGGGCGATCTTTTTCGATGTGAAAAAAGGCCCAGGCTAGGCAAGGCTTAGAGGCCATGCGACCTGTTGATCCACCCCGAATAATGCTCATAGGCAGAGTGGTGGCTGAGGATGCAGTTGTAGACGTGCTACCAGTGCTCCGACTCTGTCCAGGAAGGCGCAAGGTAACTTCGTCGTCGGTTGCATCCTCCTCCACCGCCTCTGTTGACCTCCTCGAGTGCCTGACTGGGGGTTGACAGTAGGTGGGATCTAGAACGTCATCATCAATTGTTGTGTTCGCACTCCCCTCCCCCTCAGACCGAGCCTCTTCTTGCCCTGACCGAATATTTAAGTTGTCATCCCAATCGGGTATCTGCGTCTCATCTTCATCAGTATGTTCCTCATTGTCTATAACCACAGGTGTTACAGTTTGTGACAAAGGGTCAACATTATGCTCAGAAACTTGGTCCTCACGGCCTGAATCTGAGTCACAAAGGTTCTGGGCATCACTGCAGACCATTTCCTGTTCTGTACTCACTGTAGCTTGGGAGCAGACCTCTGATTCCCAGGCTATAGTGTGACTGAACAGCTCTGCAGACTCAGCCATCTCAGTTCCACCATACTGTGCAGGGCTGATGGAGACTTCAGAGCTGGGAGAAATCAAGTGTGATTGGGATGACAACTCAGAGGAATGGTGTTTTTTGGATGCGGTACTTGAAGTGGCTGAGAGGGCACTTGTTGGACCACTTGAGATCCATTCAAGCATTTTCCTTTTTTGTCCATCATCTACCTTTGTTCCTCTTGTTCGTGTCCGTAAAAAAGGGAGCACATCGGATTGTCCACAATAAGTAGTAGACATCTTACTTTTGCTAGTAGATGGTCTATCTTCAGCAGATGATAATGGAGCTTTGGCACCTTCCCCACTGACAAAACCTTTTTTGCCTTTTCCACCACGCCTCTTCCCCTTTCCACCAGCATCTGTCATTTTGCCACTCATGTTGATTGCGACAAGATTGTGGACTGAAAATGTGGTAGTAAAAATTGAGAGGTGGTGAAGATTGCAGTGGTGGTCTAGCTTTATTAACAGCAGAATAATAAAGAATAAATATCCCTGACAATGTAACTTAGTTATAATTCGTTGGAGTGTGCAACGCAGGCAGATGCGCTCTGCAAATGTCTTGGCACTAGTAGGACTATAGCAAAGTCCAATAGCCACGTATAGGATGCCACTAGGTACACTGAGTGTGTGCTAGTATAATGGCTTAGTTATAATTAGTTGGAGTGTGCAACGCAGGCAGACGTGCTGCAAATGTCTTGGCACTAGTGGGACTATAGCAAAGTCCAATAGCCACGTATAGGATGCCACTAGGTACACTGAGTGTGTGCTAGTATAATGGCTTAGTTATAATTAGTTGGAGTGTGCAACGCAGGCAGACGTGCTGCAAATGTCTTGGCACTAGTGGGACTATAGCAAAGTCCAATAGCCACGTATAGGATGCCACTAGGTACACTGAGTGTGTGCTAGTATAATGGCTTAGTTATAATTAGTTGGAGTGTGCAACGCAGGCAGACGTGCTGCAAATGTCTTGGCACTAGTGGGACTATAGCAAAGTCCAATATCCACGTATAGGATGCCACTAGGTTCACTGAGTGTGTGCTAGTATAATGGCTTAGTTATAATTAGTTGGAGTGTGCAACGCAGGCAGATGCGCTCTGCAAATGTCTTGGCACTAGTAGGACTATAGCAAAGTCCAATAGCCACGTATAGGATGCCACTAAAAAACACTTAGTGTGTGCAAGTATAATGGCTTAGTTATAATTAGTTGGAGTGTGCAACGCAGGCAGATGCGCTCTGCAAATGTCTTGGCACTAGTGGGACTATAGCAAAGTCCAATAGCCACGTATAGGATGCCACTAGGTACACTGAGTGTTTGCTAGTAAAATTGCTTAGTTTAAAAAAGTTGTAGTGTGCAATGCAGGCAGACGTGCTCTGCAAATGTCTTTGCACTAGTGGGACTATAGCAAAGTCCAATAGCCACGTATAGGATGCCACTAGGTACACTGAGTGTTTGCTAGTAAAATTGCTTAGTTTAAAAAACTTGGAGTGTGCAATGCAGGCAGATGTGCTCTGCTAATGTCTTTGCACTAGTGGGACTATAGCAAAGTCCAATAGCCACGTATAGGATGCCACTAGGTACACTGAGTGTGTGCTAGTATAATGGCTTAGTTATAATTAGTTGGAGTGTGCAACGCAGGCAGACGTGCTGCAAATGTCTTGGCACTAGTGGGACTATAGCAAAGTCCAATAGCCACGTATAGGATGCCACTAGGTACACTGAGTGTGTGCTAGTATAATGGCTTAGTTATAATTAGTTGGAGTGTGCAACGCAGGCAGACGTGCTGCAAATGTCTTGGCACTAGTGGGACTATAGCAAAGTCCAATAGCCACGTATAGGATGCCACTAGGTACACTGAGTGTGTGCTAGTATAATGGCTTAGTTATAATTAGTTGGAGTGTGCAACGCAGGCAGACGTGCTGCAAATGTCTTGGCACTAGTGGGACTATAGCAAAGTCCAATAGCCACGTATAGGATGCCACTAGGTACACTGAGTGTGTGCTAGTATAATGGCTTAGTTATAATTAGTTGGAGTGTGCAACGCAGGCAGACGTGCTGCAAATGTCTTGGCACTAGTGGGACTATAGCAAAGTCCAATAGCCACGTATAGGATGCCACTAGGTACACTGAGTGTGTGCTAGTATAATGGCTTAGTTATAATTAGTTGGAGTGTGCAACGCAGGCAGACGTGCTGCAAATGTCTTGGCACTAGTGGGACTATAGCAAAGTCCAATAGCCACGTATAGGATGCCACTAGGTACACTGAGTGTGTGCTAGTATAATGGCTTAGTTATAATTAGTTGGAGTGTGCAACGCAGGCAGACGTGCTGCAAATGTCTTGGCACTAGTGGGACTATAGCAAAGTCCAATAGCCACGTATAGGATGCCACTAGGTACACTGAGTGTGTGCTAGTATAATGGCTTAGTTATAATTAGTTGGAGTGTGCAACGCAGGCAGACGTGCTGCAAATGTCTTGGCACTAGTGGGACTATAGCAAAGTCCAATAGCCACGTATAGGATGCCACTAGGTACACTGAGTGTGTGCTAGTATAATGGCTTAGTTATAATTAGTTGGAGTGTGCAACGCAGGCAGACGTGCTGCAAATGTCTTGGCACTAGTGGGACTATAGCAAAGTCCAATAGCCACGTATAGGATGCCACTAGGTACACTGAGTGTGTGCTAGTATAATGGCTTAGTTATAATTAGTTGGAGTGTGCAACGCAGGCAGACGTGCTGCAAATGTCTTGGCACTAGTGGGACTATAGCAAAGTCCAATAGCCACGTATAGGATGCCACTAGGTACACTGAGTGTGTGCTAGTATAATGGCTTAGTTATAATTAGTTGGAGTGTGCAACGCAGGCAGACGTGCTGCAAATGTCTTGGCACTAGTGGGACTATAGCAAAGTCCAATAGCCACGTATAGGATGCCACTAGGTACACTGAGTGTGTGCTAGTATAATGGCTTAGTTATAATTAGTTGGAGTGTGCAACGCAGGCAGACGTGCTGCAAATGTCTTGGCACTAGTGGGACTATAGCAAAGTCCAATAGCCACGTATAGGATGCCACTAGGTACACTGAGTGTGTGCTAGTATAATGGCTTAGTTATAATTAGTTGGAGTGTGCAACGCAGGCAGACGTGCTGCAAATGTCTTGGCACTAGTGGGACTATAGCAAAGTCCAATAGCCACGTATAGGATGCCACTAGGTACACTGAGTGTGTGCTAGTATAATGGCTTAGTTATAATTAGTTGGAGTGTGCAACGCAGGCAGACGTGCTGCAAATGTCTTGGCACTAGTGGGACTATAGCAAAGTCCAATAGCCACGTATAGGATGCCACTAGGTACACTGAGTGTGTGCTAGTATAATGGCTTAGTTATAATTAGTTGGAGTGTGCAACGCAGGCAGACGTGCTGCAAATGTCTTGGCACTAGTGGGACTATAGCAAAGTCCAATAGCCACGTATAGGATGCCACTAGGTACACTGAGTGTGTGCTAGTATAATGGCTTAGTTATAATTAGTTGGAGTGTGCAACGCAGGCAGACGTGCTGCAAATGTCTTGGCACTAGTGGGACTATAGCAAAGTCCAATAGCCACGTATAGGATGCCACTAGGTACACTGAGTGTGTGCTAGTATAATGGCTTAGTTATAATTAGTTGGAGTGTGCAACGCAGGCAGACGTGCTGCAAATGTCTTGGCACTAGTGGGACTATAGCAAAGTCCAATAGCCACGTATAGGATGCCACTAGGTACACTGAGTGTGTGCTAGTATAATGGCTTAGTTATAATTAGTTGGAGTGTGCAACGCAGGCAGACGTGCTGCAAATGTCTTGGCACTAGTGGGACTATAGCAAAGTCCAATAGCCACGTTTAGGATGCCACTAGGTACACTGAGTGTGTGCTAGTATAATGGCTTAGTTATAATTAGTTGGAGTGTGCAACGCAGGCAGACGTGCTGCAAATGTCTTGGCACTAGTGGGACTATAGCAAAGTCCAATAGCCACGTATAGGATGCCACTAGGTACACTGAGTGTGTGCTAGTATAATGGCTTAGTTATAATTAGTTGGAGTGTGCAACGCAGGCAGACGTGCTGCAAATGTCTTGGCACTAGTGGGACTATAGCAAAGTCCAATAGCCACGTATAGGATGCCACTAGGTACACTGAATGTTTGCTAGTATAATGGCTTACTTAGAATGAGTTGGAGTGTGCAGAGGACAAGAGGGTACAGTGGCAGGATTGTGGTGCTCTGGGTAGAGGAATGGAAGCCTGCCTTTCTATTCCCTCCTAATGGTGAAATGCAGGGAGGAAATCCCTGACCTGGGCTACACAGACGCTGTTGCTGTTTGCAGGACCTGTCACTTATGGCTCTCTGACCCTGCCGCTTTGAGCCCTTAAAAGGACTGCTAGAATGTGCTCTCCCTAAGCTGTCTAACGCTGTGTATGCAGCGCATACAGCTGTATCGGCTATAGGACTCAGGAGGACGGAGCTGCGACACTGATGTCTGACACCAAAGACGCAGAAGGCAGATAATGGCGTTCGTGAAGAAAATGTCCGGTTTTATAATGCAGGGACATGTGACATGCAGATCCTATCACACATGCCGTTGCTTCTCTGGCTCAAAGTCCACTTAGGTGTGTGTGTGTCTGTGATTGGCTGACATGCTGGCCCGCCCCACAAGACGCGCGCGCTTAGGGAAGGAAGACAAGAAAAAAAAAAAAAAAAATGGCGATCGCCATTATAGAAACAGCAGTGATCTGAAGGCGCTGTTCACGCACACTATACACTGAAATGTGATAATAGTTTGATTCACAGAGTGACTTACACTATTACAGCAGAAACCAAGCTAGGATTTAGCTGTTTTTTGGCTGCTAGAACCGTTCTCGAACGTTTCTAGAACTATCGAGCTTTTGCAAAAAGCTCGAGTTCTAGTTCGATCTAGAACATGCCCCAAAATCACTCGAGCCGCGAACTGGAGAACCACGAACCACGAACCGCGCTCAACTCTAGACATAACAGCAGACAAGAGTAGCCGGATGAATTCTGAAGTGTACCGGGATATACTTTCAGCCCAGATTCAGCCAAATGCCGCAAAGTTGATCGGACGACGCTTCATAGTACAGATGGACAATGACCCCAAGCATACAGCCAAAGCTACCCAGGAGTTCATGAGTGCAAAAAAGTGGAACATTCTGCAATGGCCAAGTCAATCACCAGATCTTAACCCAATTGAGCATGCATTTCACTTGCTCGAATCCAGACTTAAGACGGAAAGACCCACAAACAAGCAAGACCTGAAGGCTGCGGCTGTAAAGGCCTGGCAAAGCATTAAAAAGGAGGAAACCCAGCGTTTGGTGATGTCCATGGGTTCCAGACTTAAGGCAGTGATTGCCTCCAAAGGATTCGCAACAAAATATTGAAAATAAAAATATTTTGTTTGGGTTTGGTTTATTTGTCCAATTGCTTTTGACCTCCTAAAATGTGGAGTGTTTGTAAAGAAATGTGTACAATTCCTACAATTTCTATCAGATATTTTTGTTCAAACCTTCAAATTAAACGTTACAATCTGCACTTGAATTCTGTTGTAGAGGTTTCATTTCAAATCCAATGTGGTGGCATGCAGAGCCCAACTCGCGAAAATTGTGTCACTGTCCAAATATTTCTGGACCTAACTGTATATATATATATATATATATATATATATATAGTGAGACAGGGGATATAGCTCAGCTGGGATCTTTGCTTTGGTCCAAGAAAGTGGCTATGGATTCACAGATGACAGCGGCAGACTGGCAGGTTCCACACAGATACGGCCACTGCCATTTTTTTATTGTGTACACTTATCTCTCAGTGTTACACATGCTAAAACAGGAAAATAAATGTCTAAGGCCGTCTGGCCACTAACTAACAGAATGCTAACTACAAAATAAACCTATGTAAGAAACAAAATAGTATTCTCTTACTGTGTCAGTTCCTCAGCACAGCAAGTGGAGGTATGGAGTCTCAGCACCAGCAGCTATGAGCCTGTACTACTCTCCTCAGCAGTCTCCTTGTTCTGAATGCCTCCTGATTATTTCAGCTGATCCAGTGAGGAATCAAAACCTGGATTAAATGTGGAGAAGGGAGCAACCAGTCCCACTGCCATTCCTACTGATTACTCCAGGAAAAACCGAGCCCAAAACTACACTGAAATAAACAGGCTTCAGTGACTAACTTATTGCTGAGCCAGATCTGACTTTCCCAGCTTTTCCCAGCCCATTTGCATGGGCTGACTGCTCCACATTCAGTACATGGGAACATATGAAATGAACCGAGGGGAAACATACCTGTTCTCTAGTACTTCTCCTCTCGACATCTCACATTCATCCCCCCTCTGTTCGAGCCCGTTGGGTCGGACACAATGACTTACCAAGCAGTGCGTTCTAGACAACGCGTCTGCGTTCCCATGCGCCTTGCCTGCTCTGTGCTACACTGAAAATTTAAAATATGTAACGCCAAGAACCAGCGTGTCACCCGCGCATTGCCCTCTTTTGCCTGGGACATTCATGTCAGGGGTGAATGGTCCGTTACTAGTAGAGATGAGCGAACTGGTCGCGGTTCGGCTCGAGTTCGGTTCGCCGAACGGGCGTCTCGTTCGAGTTCGGTTCGGCGAACATTCGACGAACCGAACTCGAACCGCATAAGAAACAATGGCAGGCAATCACAAACACATAAAAACACCTAGAAAACACCCTCAAAGGTGTCCAAAAGGTGACAAACAACTCACAACACAACACAAACACATGGGAAAGTGACAAGGACATATACTCATGCGAAAACAAAACAGCAGGACAAGGAAAAAGAGGAGGAGACACAGATATAGGCATGGCACGCCCTTCTAAAATCATGTAAAACACCGCAAGGTGACTCCAAGCGGAGTCTCCCTTTTTTCCAAAAATTGGGCCCCACACACACCCACCCCTTCAGTGGCAGCACTTGTGCCCCAGTTGTACACATCACAGCTAGATTTGCATCAAGCACATTCAAAAATACGCCATACTTAACCGTCCCCAGGATGACACTGGGGTAGGTAGCAAAGTCTTTCCTGATCCCAGCGCTGTGCATCTTGAATCATTTTTAAAAACAATGTAAGCAAGGGTTACTCCAAGCGGAGTCTCCCTTTTTTCCAAAAATTGGGCCACACACACACCCACCCCTTCAGTGGCAGCACTTGTGCCCCAGTTGTACACTTCACAGCTAGATTTGCATCAAGCACATTCAAAAATACGCCATACTTAACCGTCCCCAGGATGACACTGGGGTAGGTAGCAAAGTCTTTCCTGATCCCAGCGCTGTGCATCTTGGATCATTTTTAAAAACAATGTAAGCAAGGGTTACTCCAAGCGGAGTCTCCATTTTTTCCAAAAATTGGGCCCCACACACACCCACCCCTTCAGTGGCAGCACTTGTGCCCCAGTTGTACACTTCACAGCTAGATTTGCATCAAGCACATTCAAAAATACGCCATACTTAACCGTCCCCAGGATGACACCGGGGTAGGTAGCAAAGTCTTTCCTGATCCCAGCGCTGTGCATCTTGGATCATTTTTAAAAACACAGCAAGGGTTACTCCAAGAAGAGTCTCCCTTTTTTCCAAAAATTGGGCCACACAGACACCCCATCAGTGGCAGCACTTGTGCCCTAGTTGTACACTTCACAGCTAGATTTGCATCAAGCACATTCAAAATACACAAGCATTTACTCTCCCCAGGATGACACAGGGGTAGTAAATTCCTTTTGGATCCATGACTTGTTCATTTTGATGAACGTTAGTCTGTCCACATTGTCACTGGACAGACGCGTGCGCTTATCTGTCAGCACACACCCAGCAGCACTGAAGACACGTTCAGAGACAACGCTGGCAGCTGGACACGACAAAATCTCCAAGGCGTAAGTGGAGAGCTCTGGCCATTTTTCAAGATTTGAAGCCCAAAATGAGCAAGTCTCCATTTGCAAAGTAATGGCATCGATGTTCATTTGGAGATACTCCTGTATCATCCTCTCCAGCCGTTGACTATGTGTCAGACTTGTTGTCTCTGGTGGCCTTGCAAAGGAGGGTCTAAAAAAATTATGAAAAGATTCAATAAAATTGCTGTTACCAGCTCCAGATACGGTGCTACTGGTACGGGTAGACTGTTGAAGATGACGAGACCGTCCCATTGTTGTCAAGTTACAACTGGGAGATTCACTCCCTGCACCTGCACGGTTGTTTGGTGGAAAAGCCGAGCTAAGATCGAGTAACAGCTTCTGCTGATACTCCTGCATATGTGCGTTTCTTTCTATGGCTGGAATTATGTCACAAAATTTGGACTTGTACCGGTGATCTAATAGTGTGGCAAGCCAGTAGTCATCATCACTTCTAATTTTGACAATACGAGGGTCATGTTGGAGGTAGTGCAGCAAGAAGGCACTCATGTGTCTTGCGCAGCCATGCGGACCAAGTCCACGCTGTGTTTGTGGCATAGAGGTGCTAACCGTTCTTTCTTCCTCTGATATCTCCCCTCAACCTCTTTCAACTGAAATTTGACCAAGGTCTCCCTCATCCGCTGAGTCGTCCATGGACAGGTCGTCCTCCATTTCTTCATGTTCTCCTGCACCTTCCTCAACATTTCGCCTGCTACCATGCGCCCTTGTTGATCCCTGTCCCCCATGGTCCCATGCCTGCCGCGTTGGTGATGATGAACGTCTGGACCTTAGTGATGTTGTTGTGTCTTGTGCATATGAATCCTCCTGTAGTTCCTCCCCTTCCTGTTGTCCCATCCCCTGACTCCGAATAGTGTTTAGCGTGTGCTCCAGCATGTAAATGACTGGAATTGTCATGCTGATAATGGCATTGTCAGCGCTAAACATATTCGTCGCCATGTCGAAACTGTGCAGAAGGGTGCATAGGTCCTTGATCTGAGACCACTCCATCAGGGTTATCTGCCCCACCTCTGCATCTCGTTAGCCCAGGCTATACATCATGACGTATTGCACCAGGGCTCGGCGGTGCTGCCACAGTCGCTGTAACACGTGGAGAGTCGAATTCCAGCGTGTCGCCACATCGCATTTCAGGCGATGAACCGGCAGGCCGAAAGACTTCTGGAGCAATGCAAGTCGCTCAGCAGCGATGGTTGAATGGCGGAAGTGAGCAGACAGTTTTCGTGCCCTGTTCAGAAGGCCATCTAGGCGGGGATAGTGTGTTAAAAATTGCTGAACAACAAGGTTCAACACGTGAGCCATACAAGGCACGTGTGTCACCTTGCCCAGGCGAAGGGCCGCACCCAGGTTTGCAGCATTGTCGCACACGGCCTTACCAGGCTGCAGGTTGAGTGGAGACAACCATTTATTAAACTCAGTCTCCAGAGCTGCCCACAACTCATCCGCTGTGTGACTCCTATTTTCAAGACATGTCAAGCTAAAGACCGCCTGATGCCGTTGCGCTCTGCTGCCAGTATAGTAATGAGGGGTGCGTGATTCCTTCTGCGCAGTGAGAATGCTGGTGGCCTGACCAGGCAGGCTTGGGGCGGAGGTGGAGGACCCAGATGAGGTGGAGGAGGCAGAAGCAGTGGCGGAACTTGGACAGACAGAGGATTGACACAAAAGTCGTGGGGACGGCAAGACTTGTGCAGCAGACCCTTCACCATCTATCACCATAGTTACCCAGTGCCCAGTCAGCGACATGTAACGTCCCTGTCCATGCTTACTGGTCCAAGTATCGGTGGTGAAATGCACCCATTCACACACAGAGTTTCTCAAGGAAGCGGTGATGTTGTGTGCGACATGCTGGTGTAGCGCAGGCACACCTTTCTTAGAGAAGTAGTGGCGACTGGGCATCTGGTACTGGGGCACAGCGACAGACATAAGGTCTCTAAAATCCTGTGTGTCCACCAGGTGGAAAGGCAGCATTTCGGTAGCCAAGAGCTTACAGAGGGATAAAGTCAACCTCTTAGCTTTGTCATGGGTCGCAGGAAATGGCCTTTTATTTGTCCACATCTGAGGGACAGAGATCTGGCTGCTGTGTGTAGACGGTGTTGAGTAGGGTATCCCTGGAAAAATGCAGGTTTGTGAGGAAAGTGCAGGCGTAGACATGATGTTGCCTTCATCCAACGTTGGTGCTATCGATGTCTGAGAGAGCTGTACAAACGCACTTGATTCCCCTTCCAAACCCACTGACGACCTACCAAGAAAACTGCCTGTTGTGGTTACAGTGGTGGAAGTTGTGCGTAGAAAACCAGATGTGACAGCTGTCCCCACAGTCCTAGAAGATGAAGAGCGCGCGGATGCACTGGAAGGGGCAGGTGGTGGATGGTTCGCTCTGCTAGGCCGCATTGCAGCACGGTGAGCTTCCCACTGGGACATATGATATTTATTCATGTGACGATTCATGGAAGAAGTTGTCAAACTGCTGAGGTTTTGCCCTCTACTAACAGAATCACGACAAATTTTACAGATCACATAATTTGGGTGATCTTTTGCTATGTCAAAAAAGGACCAGGCTAGGCAAGGCTTAGAGGGCATGTGACCTGCTGAGCCACCCTGACTACTGCTCAGAGGCACAGTGGTGGCTGAGGATGCAGTTGTAGACGTGCTACCAGTACTCCGACTCTGTCCAGGAAGGCGCAAGGTAACTTCGTTGTCAGTTGCATCCTCCTCCACCGTCTCTGTTGACCTCCTCGAGGGCCTGACTGTGGGTTGACAGTAGGTGGGATCTAGAACTTCCTCATCAATTGTTGTGTTTGCACTCCCCTCACCCTCAGACCGAGCCTCTTCTTGCCCTGACCGAATATTTAAGTTGTCATCCCAATCTGGTATCTGCGTCTCATCGTCATCAGTATGTTCCTCATTGTCTATTACCACAGGTGTTTCAGTTTGTGAATAAGGGTCAACATTATGCTCAGAAACTTGGTCATCACGGCCTGAATCAGAGTCACAAAGGTTCTGCGCATCACTGCAGACCATTTCCTGGTCTGTACTCACTGTAGTTTGGGAGCAGACCTCTGATTCCCAGGCTATAGTGTGACTGAACAGCTCTGCAGACTCAGCCATCTCAGTTCCACCATACTGTGCAGGGCAGATGGAGACTTCAGAGCTGGGAGAAAGCAAGTGTGATTGGGATGACAACTCAGAGGACTGGTGTTTTTTGGATGCGGTAGTTGAGGTGGAGGAGAGGGCACTTGTTGGACCACTTGAGATCCATTCAAGCATTTTCCTTTTTTGGCCATCATCTACCTTTGTTCCAGTTGTTCGTGGCCGTAAAAAAGGGAGCACATCGGAATGTCCACGGTGAGTAGTAGACATCTTACTTTTGCTGGAAGATGGTCTATCTTCAGCAGATGTTAATGGAGCTTTGCCACCTTCCTTATGGACAAACCCTTTTTTTCCTTTTCCAACACGCCTCTTCCCCTTTCCACCAGAATCTGTCATTTTGCCACTTATTTTGATTGTGACAAGATTGTGCACTTAAAATGTGGTAGTAAAAATTGAGAGGTGGTGTAGATTGCAGCGGTGGTCTAGCTTTATTAACAGCAGAATAAACAACAATAACTATCCCTGACAATGCAACTACGGCCCTTAAACTGGCAGCATAGTTTGCTAGTATAATGACTTAGTAACAATGAGTTTGAGTGTGCAATGCAGAGGTGCTGCACATAGATTTGCACCAGTGGGACACTAATGGAAGTCGAATAGCCACTTTTAGGATGCCACTAAGTTTACTCAGTGTTTGCTAGTATAATGGCTTAGTAACAATGAGTTTGAGTGTGCAATGCAGAGGTGCTGCACATAGGTTTGCACCAGTGGGACACTAATGGAAGTCCAACAGCCACTTTTAGGATGCCACTAAGTTTCCTCAGTGTTTGGTATTATAATGGCTTTGTAACAATGAGCTTGAGTGTGCAATGCAGAGGTGCTGCAAATATCTTTGCACTAGTGGGACACTAATGGAAGTCCAACAGCCACTTTTAGGATGCCACTAAGTTTACTCAGTGTTTCCTAGTATAATGGCTTAGTAACAATGAGTTTGAGTGTGCAATGCAGAGGTGCTGCACATAGATTTGCACCAGTGGGACACTAATGGAAGTCCAACAGCCACTTTTAGGATGCCACTAAGTTTCCTCAGTGTTTGGTATTATAATGGCTTTGTAACAAGGAGCTTGAGTGTGCAATGCAGAGGTGCTGAAAATATCTTTGCACTAGTGGGACACTAATGGGAGTCCATTAGCCACTTTTAGGATGCCACTAAGTTTACTCAGTGTTTGCTAGTATAATGGCTTAGTAACAATGAGTTTGAGTGTGCAATGCAGAGGTACTGCACATAGATTTGCACCAGTGGGACACTAATGGAATTCCAACAGCCACTTTTAGGATGCCACTAAGTTTACTCAGTGTTTGGTATTATAATGGCTTTGTAACAATGAGGTTGAGTGTGCAATGCAGAGGTGCTGCAAATATCTTTGCACCAGTGGGACACTAATGGAAGTCCAACAGCCACTTTTAGGATGCCACTAAGTTTACTCAGTGTTTGCTAGTATAATGGCTTAGTAACAATGAGCTTGAGTGTGCAAAGGGCAGGAGGGTACAGTGGCAGGGTTGTGGGTCTGGGTAGAGGAAAGGAAGCCTCCCTTTCTATCCCTCCTAATGGGGAAATGCAGCGAGGAAATCCCTGACCTTAGCTACACAGACGCTGTCATCTTGTGTAGCTGTTAAAATCTGTTTTCACGTAACCTGACTGTCACCTATGGCTCTAACCCTGCCGGTGTTAGCCCTTAAAAGGACTAATAGAAACTTCTATCCCTATTCTGTATAGCTCTGTGTATAGAGCGTACACAGCAGTATCGAAGACAGGAGCTACACCAGCGATGACTGAAACCAAGACGCAGAAGGCAGATAATGGCGTGCTGGAGGAAAATGTCCGTTTTTATAATGCATGGACATGTGACATGGACATCCTATCACACATGCCGTTGCTTCTCTGGCTAAAAGTCCACTTAGCTGTGTGTGTGTCTGGGATTGGCTGACATTCTGGCCCGCCCCACTACACGCGCGCGCTTAGGGAAGGAAGACAAGGAAAAAAAAAACATTATCCAAACAGCAGTGATCTGAATGCGCTGTTCCCGCACACTATACGCTGAAATTTCATAATAGTGTGAGTCACAGAGTGACTTACACTATTACAGCGGAAAGCCAGCTAGTAATTAGCTTGTCTTTTTGCTGCTAGAACCGTTCTCGAACGTATCTAGAACTATCGAGCTTTAGCAAAAAGCTCGAGTTCTAGTTCGATCTAGAACAGCCCCCAAAATCACTCGAGCCGCGAACTGGAGAACCGCGAACCGCACTCAACTCTAGTCACTAGGCTAAATTGGCGTCCTAGTAAATAATAGCGCAGGGTTTCCAGGGCCCACTTCACAGCTAAGGCTTCTCGCTCAACCACACTGTATTTTTTTTCTGCCTCCTTAAGTTTTCTGCTTAGTTGGCCCACCAGAGGCATCTGTTTGAACAATAAACTCCCGTTTAAAGTTTGGGGTAACCAACACTGGTTGGTCACATAAAGCCTTTTTCAACCCTTGAAAGACGTTCTCTGCTTCTGCGTTCCACTTTATTGAGACAGAGGTTGACCCCTTGGTAAGATCTGTGAGTGGGGCTGCGATAGTAGCAAAATTTTTGATGAACCGCTGGTAATAACCAATGATCCTCAAAAAGGCTCTGACCTGTCTTTTGGTGACTGGTTGTGGCCAATTCTGAATGGCGTCCACTTTTTTTAGCCTGAGGTTTTATAACTCCCCTACCAATCATGTATCCCAGATAGCGAGCTTCTTCCAACCCCAATGTACACTTCTTGGGATTGGCAGTCAACCTGGCAGCCCTTAGAGAGTGCAAGACAGCTTGTACCTTCGGCAAATGAGTTTCCCAGTTATCACTAAAGATAATGATATCGTCCAAATATGCGGCTGCATACTGGACACGGGGCTTTAGGATGATATCCATTAGTCTTTGGAAGGTGGCTTGGGCTCCATGCAACCCAAATGGCATATCCCGATACTGGAACAGTCCCTGTGGCATAACAAAGGCAGTTTTCTCTTTGGCCGAGTCAGTGAGGGGAATCTGCCAATAACTTTTTGTTAAGTCAATAGTGGATATGTATCTGGCTGAACCTAGTCTCTCTATAAGTTCATCAACTCTTGGCATGGGGTAGGCATCGAATTTCGATACCTCATTTAACTTGCGAAAATCATTACAAAACCGGATAGACCCATCGGGCTTGGGCACCAGTACGATAGGACTAGCCCACTCACTCCGGGACTCCGCAATAACCCCGAGCGCCAGCATTTTCTTTACTTCCTGGGCAATGGAATTCGATATGGTTTTAACCGTACTCGTGTCTGAGGGTCGGTGACAATATCATGTTTAATTAGGTGAGTACGGCCGGGTAGTTCGGAAAAAATATCTGCGTTTCTCTGTATGAACGCCTTGGTTTCTTGTATTTGGGTCTTGGATAGCGTGTCTGCAATAGCCACCTCTGGTGGTACTATCTGGGGGTCACTTACCTCAGATGTTGGTGCCACTCGAGGCCCACTATCAAGGGTAGTCTCTGCTACCAGACTCTCTCTGTCCCACCAGGAACTTAAGCAAGTTTATGTGGTAGATTTGTTGGGGTTTTCTCTTGTCTGGTTGGTGTACCTTATAATTCACTTCACTTATTTTTTACAGCACCTCGTATGCCCCCTGCCATTTTGCAAGAAATTATTTTCTACAGTAGGTACCAACACTAACACCCTCTCCCCAGGTTGAAAAACTCGTGTTTTAGCCGCCCGGTTGTACACCCTGCTTTGGGCGCGTTGGGCGCGCTCCAAACATTCTTTGACTATTGGCATAACTGCCGCAATTCTGTCCTGCATGATTGTTATATGTTCAACTACACTGCGGTAAGGAGTCACCTCTTGCTCTCAAGTCTCCTTGGCAATATCCAACAGTCTTCTGGGACACCGCCCATAGACCAATTCAAAAGGTGAAAAGCCCGTGGAGGATTGGGGTACCTCTCGTATGGCGAACAAGAGATATAGCAGGAGAGCATCCCAATCCCTTACGTCCTTATCCACCACCCTTTTCAACATCCTCTTTAGGGTTTTATTAAAGCGCTCGACCAGACCGTCAGTTTGAGGGTGATACACTGAGGTACGCAGGTGGGAGATTTTTAGTAATTTACATAGTTCTTTAAGTATATGAGACATAAAGGGGGTCCCCTGATCCATAAGTATCTCTTTTGGAATGCCTGTGCGAGAAAACATGTTAAAAGCTCCTTTGAAATTGCTTTTGCATTGGCATTCCGTAAGGGTACAGCCTCCGGATAACGGGTGGCGTAATCCAGTACCACCAAAATGTATTGATGACCCCTGGCAGATTTAACTAATGGACTGACTAAATCCATTACTATCCTCTCAAAGGGCACCTCTATTATTGGCAAGGGTACAAAGGGGCTTCTAAAATGTGTCATAGGTGCAGTCAACTGGCATGTAGGACAGGACTGACAGTACTGAGTTACATCTCCCATCTGACCCAGCCAAAAGAAACGTTGCAGAATACGGTATTTTGTCTTTTCTCTAGCCAGGTGGCCCCCCAAGGGATGTTTATGTGCCAGGTCTAAAACCACCTGACGAAAAGATTTTGGTACCACTAGCTGTTCCACCACCACTCCTCGCATCTTGTCAATGTGGTACAGCATGCCCTGTTGCACTGCCACATGTGGAAACTCATTTTGAGCCCCTGGGTTTCCCTGGGTTTCCCTCAGAGACCTTCACATTTTCCCATGCCCTTGTAGTAGGATCTTGGTGTTGAGCAGTCCCGAAATTATCACGGGCCACCTCAAGACCTGGCATCTCTATACCATCCTCTAGCGTGTCCGCCTCGCCTGCAAACACACCCAGAGGAGAGTGTACAGATTCTGGAGCTACCCCTGTGGTGGGTCCCCCATCATCTTGCTCCAGTGGCTCAGGGGCAAGCCCCAGGGTATCGTTCACCAGTTTTTCTTCAACCGGGGTGTTCACGCCATTTTTAATGTTGCACAAGTCCCAGAATAAGGGAAAGTCTCTCCCCAGGATTACACTATGCAACATAGTCATTACGATCACCACCTGATGTCTTTTGGCCCCCAAGAGTGTGGCAAGAGTTACCCAGGCTGTGGGGTAGTTTTTTAGCATCGCCATGTATGGAACTAATGCCCACAGTTGAATCTGTTATTGCTCCAGGGTCCACCAAGCTAGCATGTACCAAGGTTACTTGACTGTCAGAGTCTAAGATGGCTTTCACACTATAGCCGTTGACCTCAATGCAACACACATGTTTTTCATTTCCCGTGAGGATCTCCGCAGCACAGACTGTACATATAATGACAGACACCTTGTAGTGTTATAGTCCATCGGCTCTGTAGTTAATGGGCAGTTAGCAGCTACGTGGCTGAGCCCACGACATCACCAACACTGAATAGGCCCTTGCTTCCCAGTTGGGGACTTCAGTCTGGGCCTGTTGAGTTGCTGAGAAATTACACCGCTAACATAGTCCTTTGTGGACCTGCTACCCCTAGTTGCAACATTCTCTTCTTTTGAAAAAGGAGTAGTTTTAGCAGGACTTTCAGGCGATTTCCTAGAACCCCAGCAAGGCGAAAGCATCCACTGGAGTAGGCTTTCAGAAGCGCTGTAACGCTCGACCATTTTCACTAACTGGTCAGCGCTAGTTGGGTCACCCTGTCCGACCCACCTTTGGATCTTAGCCGGTAAGGATCGCAGGTACTTGTCTAGGACAACACGTTCCACCATCTGTGCGGGCGCCATTTATTCACCAGATGGATGAGGTCATGCATTTGTGAACGAGCTGGGTGATGTGCCACAAAAGTCCATAGATGTACCCTCTGTGCCCGTACATATGTGTTTACTCCCAGCCTTGCCAGGATTTCACCTTTTAGTTTAATATAGTCCATAGCATCAGCTCCACTTAGATCATAATATGCTTTTTGCGGATCTCCGATCAGGAATGGAGCGACCACTTCAGCCCATTTGTCCACCGGTAGGCGCTCACGTTCTGCAATACGTTCAAATACTGCCAAACATGCTTCCACATCATCATCAGTAGTCATTTTAAGTAAAGTCTTTTGTACGGCTTTCTGCGCACTGGCAGAGCCTTGTGCACAGTCCTCCGCGTCTCGAGGCTGCCGAACCAAGGACTTTTTTATTGCATTTAACTGCTCTTGTTGCATTTGGTGCTGCTACTCCAGCGCCTTCTGGAGGTAAGTCTTGGTCTGTTGTTGGTTAATGTTGGCCTGCACCAACTGATTCAGCAGCTCCTCCATATTGCTGGTCTCTTGGCTCTTCAGCAGCACAGGAGCTTTCAGCCAGGACATTAACAAGAGCCAATGCACATAGAACGGTTTATCTGTAGTTACAGTCCAATAGCCACTAATGCCCGCATTCTCCACCATTTGTGAGACAGGGGATATAGCTCAGCTGGGATCTTTGCTTTGGTCCAAGAAAGTGGCTATGGATTCATAGATGACAGCGGCAGACTGGCAGGTTCCATACAGATACGGCCACTGCAATGTTTTATTGTGTACACTTATCTCTCAGTGTTACACATGCAAAAACAGGAAAATAAATGTTTAAGGCCGTCTGGCCACTAACTAACAACAGAATGGTAACTACAAAATAAACCTATGTAACAAACAAAACAGTATTCTCTTACTGTGTCGGTTCCTCAGCACAGCAAGCGGAGGTATTGAGTCTCAGCATCAGCAGCCATGAGCCTGTACTGCTCTCCTCAGCAGTCTCAGTCTACTGAATGCCTCCTGATTATTTCAGCTGATCTGCTGAGGAATCAAAACCTGGACTTAATGTGGAGAAGGGAGCAACCAGTCCCACTGCCATTCCTACTGATTACTCCAGGAAAAATCGAGCCCAAAATTACACTGAAATAAACAGCCTTCAGTGACTAACTTATTGCTGAGCCAGATCTGACTTTCCCAGCTTTTGCCAGCCTATTTGCATGGGCTGACTGCTCCACAATCAGTACATGGAGGCATATGAAATGAACTGAGGGGAAACATACCTGTTCTCTAGTACTTCTCCCCTCGGCATCTCACACTATGCTAGTGTTTACAGGGACAGTTAGACAGGGATTAGCAGTATGCACCCAGAACTGCTTGTGGTTATGGTTGCATACTGCACCTGACATGTTCCCTTTAACAGGCTTAAGGAGAATAATCTATATGTGAACGTACCCAAGGGCTCCTTCGAGGTTGAGGAGATTTGTAATTTTATCATCCACTGGATTCCGCATGAACCCTGCTAAGCGCCAGGCTGTACAGGATTGGGTCCAACACAAAAACCTGCATCCAAAAAATTCAGTTGGGGATGTACCTTCCACTTTCTAAGCGGGGTAATGTGTGCAGAGTGACAGGTGGGTGGAGCCAAGTAGGGTAATGTGCTGTAAAAAATAAGTGAAGTGAATTATAAGGTACACCAACCAGACAAGAGAAAACCCCAACAAATCTACCACATAAACTTGCTTAAGTTCCTGGTGGGACAGAGAGAGTCTGGTAGCAGAGACTACCCTTGATAGTGGGCCTCGAGTGGCACCAACATCTGAGGTAAGTGACCCCCAGATAGTACCACCAGAGGTGGCTATTGCAGACACGCTATCCAAGACCCAAATACAAGAAACCAAGGCGTTCATACAGAGAAACGCAGATATTTTTTCCGAACTACCCGGCCGTACTCACCTAATTAAACATGATATTGTCACCGACCCTCAGACACGAGTACGGTTAAAACCATATCGAATTCCATTGCCCAGGAAGTAAAGAAAATGCTGGCGCTCGGGGTTATTGCGGAGTCCCGGAGTGAGTGGGCTAGTCCTATCGTACTGGTGCCCAAGCCCGATGGGTCTATCCGGTTTTGTAATGATTTTCGCAAGTTAAATGAGGTATCGAAATTCGATGCCTACCCCATGCCAAGAGTTGATGAACTTATAGAGAGACTAGGTTCAGCCAGATACATATCCACTATTGACTTAACAAAAAGTTATTGGCAGATTCCCCTCACTGACTCGGCCAAAGAGAAAACTGCCTTTGTTATGCCACAGGGACTGTTCCAGTATCGGGATATGCCATTTGGGTTGCATGGAGCCCAAGCCACCTTCCAAAGACTAATGGATATCATCCTAAAGCCCCGTGTCCAGTATGCAGCCGCATATTTGGACGATATCATTATCTTTAGTGATAACTGGGAAACTCATTTGCCGAAGGTACAAGCTGTCTTGCACTCTCTAAGGGCTGCCAGGTTGACTGCCAATCCCAAGAAGTGTACATTGGGGTTGGAAGAAGCTCGCTATCTGGGATACATGATTGGTAGGGGAGTTATAAAACCTCAGGCTAAAAAAAGTGGACGCCATTCAGAATTGGCCACAACCAGTCACCAAAAGACAGGTCAGAGCCTTTTTGAGGATCATTGGTTATTACCAGCGGTTCATCAAAAATTTTGCTACTATCGCAGCCCCACTCACAGATCTTACCAAGGGGTCAACCTCTGTCTCAATAAAGTGGAACGCAGAAGCAGAGAACGTCTTTCAAGGGTTGAAAAAGGCTTTATGTGACCAACCAGTGTTGGTTACCCCAAACTTTAAACGGGAGTTTATTGTTCAAACAGATGCCTCTGGTGGGCCAACTAAGCAGAAAACTTAAGGAGGCAGAAAAAAAATACAGTGTGGTTGAGCGAGAAGCCTTAGCTGTGAAGTGGGCCCTGGAAACCCTGCGCTATTATTTACTAGGACGCCAATTTAGCCTAGTGACTAGAGTTGAGTGCGGTTCGCGGTTCTCCAGTTCGCGGCTCGAGTGATTTTGGGGGCTGTTCTAGATCGAACTAGAACTCGAGCTTTTTGCTAAAGCTCGATAGTTCTAGATACGTTCGAGAACGGTTCTAGCAGCAAAAAGACAAGCTAATTACTAGCTGGCTTTCCGCTGTAATAGTGTAAGTCACTCTGTGACTCACACTATTATGAAATTTCAGCGTATAGTGTGCGGGAACAGCGCATTCAGATCACTGCTGTTTGGATAATGTTTTTTTTTTCCTTGTCTTCCTTCCCTAAGCGCGCGCGTGTAGTGGGGCGGGCCAGAATGTCAGCCAATCCCAGACACACACACAGCTAAGTGGACTTTTAGCCAGAGAAGCAACGGCATGTGTGATAGGATGTCCATGTCACATGTCCATGCATTATAAAAACGGACATTTTCCTCCAGCACGCCATTATCTGCCTTCTGCGTCTTGGTTTCAGTCATCGCTGGTGTAGCTCCTGTCTTCGATACTGCTGTGTACGCTCTATACACAGAGCTATACAGAATAGGGATAGAAGTTTCTATTAGTCCTTTTAAGGGCTAACACCGGCAGGGTTAGAGCCATAGGTGACAGTCAGGTTACGTGAAAACAGATTTTAACAGCTACACAAGATGACAGCGTCTGTGTAGCTAAGGTCAGGGATTTCCTCGCTGCATTTCCCCATTAGGAGGGATAGAAAGGGAGGCTTCCTTTCCTCTACCCAGACCCACAACCCTGCCACTGTACCCTCCTGCCCTTTGCACACTCAAGCTCATTGTTACTAAGCCATTATACTAGCAAACACTGAGTAAACTTAGTGGCATCCTAAAAGTGGCTGTTGGACTTCCATTAGTGTCCCACTGGTGCAAAGATATTTGCAGCACCTCTGCATTGCACACTCAACCTCATTGTTACAAAGCCATTATAATACCAAACACTGAGTAAACTTAGTGGCATCCTAAAAGTGGCTGTTGGAATTCCATTAGTGTCCCACTGGTGCAAATCTATGTGCAGTACCTCTGCATTGCACACTCAAACTCATTGTTACTAAGCCATTATACTAGCAAACACTGAGTAAACTTAGTGGCATCCTAAAAGTGGCTAATGGACTCCCATTAGTGTCCCACTAGTGCAAAGATATTTTCAGCACCTCTGCATTGCACACTCAAGCTCCTTGTTACAAAGCCATTATAATACCAAACACTGAGGAAACTTAGTGGCATCCTAAAAGTGGCTGTTGGACTTCCATTAGTGTCCCACTGGTGCAAATCTATGTGCAGCACCTCTGCATTGCACACTCAAACTCATTGTTACTAAGCCATTATACTAGGAAACACTGAGTAAACTTAGTGGCATCCTAAAAGTGGCTGTTGGACTTCCATTAGTGTCCCACTAGTGCAAAGATATTTGCAGCACCTCTGCATTGCACACTCAAGCTCATTGTTACAAAGCCATTATAATACCAAACACTGAGGAAACTTAGTGGCATCCTAAAAGTGGCTGTTGGACTTCCATTAGTGTCCCACTGGTGCAAACCTATGTGCAGCACCTCTGCATTGCACACTCAAACTCATTGTTACTAAGCCATTATACTAGCAAACACTGAGTAAACTTAGTGGCATCCTAAAAGTGGCTATTCGACTTCCATTAGTGTCCCACTGGTGCAAATCTATGTGCAGCACCTCTGCATTGCACACTCAAACTCATTGTTACTAAGTCATTATACTAGCAAACTATGCTGCCAGTTTAAGGGCCGTAGTTGCATTGTCAGGGATAGTTATTGTTGTTTATTCTGCTGTTAATAAAGCTAGACCACCGCTGCAATCTACACCACCTCTCAATTTTTACTACCACATTTTAAGTGCACAATCTTGTCACAATCAAAATAAGTGGCAAAATGACAGATTCTGGTGGAAAGGGGAAGAGGCGTGTTGGAAAAGGAAAAAAAGGGTTTGTCCATAAGGAAGGTGGCAAAGCTCCATTAACATCTGCTGAAGATAGACCATCTTCCAGCAAAAGTAAGATGTCTACTACTCACCGTGGACATTCCGATGTGCTCCCTTTTTTACGGCCACGAACAACTGGAACAAAGGTAGATGATGGCCAAAAAAGGAAAATGCTTGAATGGATCTCAAGTGGTCCAACAAGTGCCCTCTCCTCCACCTCAACTACCGCATCCAAAAAACACCAGTCCTCTGAGTTGTCATCCCAATCACACTTGCTTTCTCCCAGCTCTGAAGTCTCCATCTGCCCTGCACAGTATGGTGGAACTGAGATGGCTGAGTCTGCAGAGCTGTTCAGTCACACTATAGCCTGGGAATCAGAGGTCTGCTCCCAAACTACAGTGAGTACAGACCAGGAAATGGTCTGCAGTGATGCGCAGAACCTTTGTGACTCTGATTCAGGCCGTGATGACCAAGTTTCTGAGCATAATGTTGACCCTTATTCACAAACTGAAACACCTGTGGTAATAGACAATGAGGAACATACTGATGACGATGAGACGCAGATACCAGATTGGGATGACAACTTAAATATTCGGTCAGGGCAAGAAGAGGCTCGGTCTGAGGGTGAGGGGAGTGCAAACACAACAATTGATGAGGAAGTTCTAGATCCCACCTACTGTCAACCCACAGTCAGGCCCTCGAGGAGGTCAACAGAGACGGTGGAGGAGGATGCAACTGACAACGAAGTTACCTTGCGCCTTCCTGGACAGAGTCGGAGTACTGGTAGCACGTCTACAACTGCATCCTCAGCCACCACTGTGCCTCTGAGCAGTAGTCAGGGTGGCTCAGCAGGTCACATGCCCTCTAAGCCTTGCCTAGCCTGGTCCTTTTTTGACATAGCAAAAGATCACCCAAATTATGTGATCTGTAAAATTTGTCGTGATTCTGTTAGTAGAGGGCAAAACCTCAGCAGTTTGACAACTTCTTCCATGAATCGTCACATGAATAAATATCATATGTCCCAGTGGGAAGCTCACCGTGCTGCAATGCGGCCTAGCAGAGCGAACCATCCACCACCTGCCCCTTCCAGTGCATCCGCGCGCTCTTCATCTTCTAGGACTGTGGGGACAGCTGTCACATCTGGTTTTCTACGCACAACTTCCACCACTGTAACCACAACAGGCAGTTTTCTTGGTAGGTCGTCAGTGGGTTTGGAAGGGGAATCAAGTGCGTTTGTACAGCTCTCTCAGACATCGATAGCACCAACGTTGGATGAAGGCAACATCATGTCTACGCCTGCACTTTCCTCACAAACCTGCATTTTTCCAGGGATACCCTACTCAACACCGTCTACACACAGCAGCCAGATCTCTGTCCCTCAGATGTGGACAAATAAAAGGCCATTTCCTGCGACCCATGACAAAGCTAAGAGGTTGACTTTATCCCTCTGTAAGCTCTTGGCTACCGAAATGCTGCCTTTCCACCTGGTGGACACACAGGATTTTAGAGACCTTATGTCTGTCGCTGTGCCCCAGTACCAGATGCCCAGTCGCCACTACTTCTCTAAGAAAGGTGTGCCTGCGCTACACCAGCATGTCGCACACAACATCACCGCTTCCTTGAGAAACTCTGTGTGTGAATGGGTGCATTTCACCACCGATACTTGGACCAGTAAGCATGGACAGGGACGTTACATGTCGCTGACTGGGCACTGGGTAACTATGGTGATAGATGGTGAAGGGTCTGCTGCACAAGTCTTGCCGTCCCCACGACTTTTGTGTCAATCCTCTGTCTGTCCAAGTTCCGCCACTGCTTCTGCCTCCTCCACCTCATCTGGGTCCTCCACCTCCGCCCCAAGCCTGCCTGGTCAGGCCACCAGCATTCTCACTGCGCAGAAGGAATCACGCACCCCTCATTACTATACTGGCAGCAGAGCGCAACGGCATCAGGCGGTCTTTAGCTTGACATGTCTTGAAAATAGGAGTCACACAGCGGATGAGTTGTGGGCAGCTCTGGAGACTGAGTTTAATAAATGGTTGTCTCCACTCAACCTGCAGCCTGGTAAGGCCGTGTGCGACAATGCTGCAAACCTGGGTGCGGCCCTTCGCCTGGGCAAGGTGACACACGTGCCTTGTATGGCTCACGTGTTGAACCTTGTTGTTCAGCAATTTTTAACACACTATCCCCGCCTAGATGGCCTTCTGAACAGGGCACGAAAACTGTCTGCTCACTTCCGCCATTCAACCATCGCTGCTGAGCGACTTGCATTGCTCCAGAAGTCTTTCGGCCTGCCGGTTCATCGCCTGAAATGCGATGTGGCGACACGCTGGAATTCGACTCTCCACGTGTTACAGCGACTGTGGCAGCACCGCCGAGCCCTGGTGCAATACGTCATGATGTATAGCCTGGGCTAACGAGATGCAGAGGTGGGGCAGATAACCCTGATGGAGTGGTCTCAGATCAAGGACCTATGCACCCTTCTGCACAGTTTCGACATGGCGACGAATATGTTTAGCGCTGACAATGCCATTATCAGCATGACAATTCCAGTCATTTACATGCTGGAGCACACGCTAAACACTATTCGGAGTCAGGGGATGGGACAACAGGAAGGGGAGGAACTACAGGAGGATTCATATGCACAAGACACAACAACATCACTAAGGTCCAGACGTTCATCATCACCAACGCGGCAGGCATGGGACCATGGGGGACAGGGATCAACAAGGGCGCATGGTAGCAGGCGAAATGTTGAGGAAGGTGCAGGAGAACATGAAGAAATGGAGGACGACCTGTCCATGGACGACTCAGCGGATGAGGGAGACCTTGGTCAAATTTCAGTTGAAAGAGGTTGAGGGGAGATATCAGAGGAAGAAAGAACGGTTAGCACCTCTATGCCACAAACACAGCGTGGACTTGGTCCGCATGGCTGCGCAAGACACATGAGTGCCTTCTTGCTGCACTACCTCCAACATGACCCTCGTATTGTCAAAATTAGAAGTGATGATGACTACTGGCTTGCCACACTATTAGATCACCGGTACAAGTCCAAATTTTGTGACATAATTCCAGCCATAGAAAGAAACGCACATATGCAGGAGTATCAGCAGAAGCTGTTACTCGATCTTAGCTCGGCTTTTCCACCAAACAACCGTGCAGGTGCAGGGAGTGAATCTCCCAGTTGTAACTTGACAACAATGGGACGGTCTCGTCATCTTCAACAGTCTACCCGTACCAGTAGCACCGTATCTGGAGCTGGTAACAGCAATTTTATTGAATCTTTTCATAATTTTTTTAGACCCTCCTTTGCAAGGCCACCAGAGACAACAAGTCTGACACATAGTCAACGGCTGGAGAGGATGATACAGGAGTATCTCCAAATGAACATCGATGCCATTACTTTGCAAATGGAGACTTGCTCATTTTGGGCTTCAAATCTTGAAAAATGGCCAGAGCTCTCCACTTACGCCTTGGAGATTTTGTCGTGTCCAGCTGCCAGCGTTGTCTCTGAACGTGTCTTCAGTGCTGCTGGGTGTGTGCTGACAGATAAGCGCACGCGTCTGTCCAGTGACAATGTGGACAGACTAACGTTCATCAAAATGAACAAGTCATGGATCCAAAAGGAATTTACTACCCCTGTGTCATCCTGGGGAGAGTAAATGCTTGTGTATTTTGAATGTGCTTGATGCAAATCTAGCTGTGAAGTGTACAACTAGGGCACAAGTGCTGCCACTGATGGGGTGTCTGTGTGGCCCAATTTTTGGAAAAAAGGGAGACTCTTCTTGGAGTAACCCTTGCTGTGTTTTTAAAAATGATCCAAGATGCACAGCGCTGGGATCAGGAAAGACTTTGCTACCTACCCCGGTGTCATCCTGGGGACGGTTAAGTATGGCGTATTTTTGAATGTGCTTGATGCAAATCTAGCTGTGAAGTGTACAACTGGGGCACAAGTGCTGCCACTGAAGGGGTGGGTGTGTGTGGGGCCCAATTTTTGGAAAAAATGGAGACTCCGCTTGGAGTAACCCTTGCTTACATTGTTTTTAAAAATGATCCAAGATGCACAGCGCTGGGATCAGGAAAGACTTTGCTACCTACCCCAGTGTCATCCTGGGGACGGTTAAGTATGGCGTATTTTTGAATGTGCTTGATGCAAATCTAGCTGTGAAGTGTACAACTGGGGCACAAGTGCTGCCACTGAAGGGGTGGGTGTGTGTGTGGCCCAATTTTTGGAAAAAAGGGAGACTCCGCTTGGAGTAACCCTTGCTTACATTGTTTTTAAAAATGATTCAAGATGCACAGCGCTGGGATCAGGAAAGACTTTGCTACCTACCCCAGTGTCATCCTGGGGACGGTTAAGTATGGCGTATTTTTGAATGTGCTTGATGCAAATCTAGCTGTGATGTGTACAACTGGGGCACAAGTGCTGCCACTGAAGGGGTGGGTGTGTGTGGGGCCCAATTTTTGGAAAAAAGGGAGACTCCGCTTGGAGTCACCTTGCGGTGTTTTACATGATTTTAGAAGGGCGTGCCATGCCTATATCTGTGTCTCCTCCTCTTTTTCCTTGTCCTGCTGTTTTGTTTTCGCATGAGTATATGTCCTTGTCACTTTCCCATGTGTTTGTGTTGTGTTGTGAGTTGTTTGTCACCTTTTGGACACCTTTGAGGGTGTTTTCTAGGTGTTTTTATGTGTTTGTGATTGCCTGCCATTGTTTCTTATGCGGTTCGAGTTCGGTTCGTCGAATGTTCGCCGAACCGAACTCGAACGAGACGCCCGTTCGGCGAACCGAACTCGAGCCGAACCGCGACCAGTTCGCTCATCTCTACTAGTAACGGACCATTCACCCCTGACATGAATGTCCCAGGCAAAAGAGGGCAATGCGCGGGTGACACGCTGGTTCTTGGCGTTACATATTTTAAATTTTCAGTGTAGCACAGAGCAGGCAAGGCGCATGGGAACGCAGACGCGTTGTCTAGAACGCACTGCTTGGTAAGTCATTGTGTCCGACCCAACGGGCTCGAACAGAGGGGGGATGAATGTGAGATGTCGAGAGGAGAAGTACTAGAGAACAGGTATGTTTCCCCTCGGTTCATTTCATATGTTCCCATGTACTGAATGTGGAGCAGTCAGCCCATGCAAATGGGCTGGGAAAAGCTGGGAAAGTCAGATCTGGCTCAGCAATAAGTTAGTCACTGAAGCCTGTTTATTTCAGTGTAGTTTTGGGCTCGGTTTTTCCTGGAGTAATCAGTAGGAATGGCAGTGGGACTGGTTGCTCCCTTCTCCACATTTAATCCAGGTTTTGATTCCTCACTGGATCAGCTGAAATAATCAGGAGGCATTCAGAACAAGGAGACTGCTGAGGAGAGTAGTACAGGCTCATAGCTGCTGGTGCTGAGACTCCATACCTCCACTTGCTGTGCTGAGGAACTGACACAGTAAGAGAATACTATTTTGTTTCTTACATAGGTTTATTTTGTAGTTAGCATTCTGTTAGTTAGTGGCCAGACGGCCTTAGACATTTATTTTCCTGTTTTAGCATGTGTAACACTGAGAGATAAGTGTACACAATAAAAAAATGGCAGTGGCCGTATCTGTGTGGAACCTGCCAGTCTGCCGCTGTCATCTGTGAATCCATAGCCACTTTCTTGGACCAAAGCAAAGATCCCAGCTGAGCTATATCCCCTGTCTCACTATATATATATATATATATATATATATATATACAGTTAGGTCCAGAAATATTTGGACAGTGACACAATTTTCGCGAGTTGGGCTCTGCATGCCACCACATTGGATTTGAAATGAAACCTCTACAACAGAATTCAAGTGCAGATTGTAACGTTTAATTTGAAGGTTTGAACAAAAATATCTGATAGAAATTGTAGGAATTGTACACATTTCTTTACAAACACTCCACATTTTAGGAGGTCAAAAGCAATTGGACAAATAAACCAAACCCAAACAAAATATTTTTATTTTCAATATTTTGTTGCGAATCCTTTGGAGGCAATCACTGCCTTAAGTCTGGAACCCATGGACATCACCAAACGCTGGGTTTCCTCCTTTTTAATGCTTTGCCAGGCCTTTACAGCCGCAGCCTTCAGGTCTTGCTTGTTTGTGGGTCTTTCCGTCTTAAGTCTGGATTCGAGCAAGTGAAATGCATGCTCAATTGGGTTAAGATCTGGTGATTGACTTGGCCATTGCAGAATGTTCCACTTTTTTGCACTCATGAACTCCTGGGTAGCTTTGGCTGTATGCTTGGGGTCATTGTCCATCTGTACTATGAAGCGTCGTCCGATCAACTTTGCGGCATTTGGCTGAATCTGGGCTGAAAGTATATCCCGGTACACTTCAGAATTCATCCGGCTACTCTTGTCTGCTGTTATGTCTAGAGTTGAGCGCGGTTCGTGGTTCGTGGTTCTCCAGTTCGCGGCTCGAGTGATTTTGGGGCATGTTCTAGATCGAACTAGAACTCGAGCTTTTTGCAAAAGCTCGATAGTTCTAGAAACGTTCGAGAACGGTTCTAGCAGCCAAAAAACAGCTAAATCCTAGCTTGGTTTCTGCTGTAATAGTGTAAGTCACTCTGTGAATCAAACTATTATCACATTTCAGTGTATAGTGTGCGTGAACAGCGCCTTCAGATCACTGCTGTTTCTATAATGGCGATCGCCATTTTTTTTTTTTTTTTTCTTGTCTTCCTTCCCTAAGCGCGCGCGTCTTGTGGGGCGGGCCAGCATGTCAGCCAATCACAGACACACACACACCTAAGTGGACTTTGAGCCAGAGAAGCAACGGCATGTGTGATAGGATCTGCATGTCACATGTCCCTGCATTATAAAACCGGACATTTTCTTCACGAACGCCATTATCTGCCTTCTGCGTCTTTGGTGTCAGACATCAGTGTCGCAGCTCCGTCCTCCTGAGTCCTATAGCCGATACAGCTGTATGCGCTGCATACACAGCGTTAGACAGCTTAGGGAGAGCACATTCTAGCAGTCCTTTTAAGGGCTCAAAGCGGCAGGGTCAGAGAGCCATAAGTGACAGGTCCTGCAAACAGCAACAGCGTCTGTGTAGCCCAGGTCAGGGATTTCCTCCCTGCATTTCACCATTAGGAGGGAATAGAAAGGCAGGCTTCCATTCCTCTACCCAGAGCACCACAATCCTGCCACTGTACCCTCTTGTCCTCTGCACACTCCAACTCATTCTAAGTAAGCCATTATACTAGCAAACATTCAGTGTACCTAGTGGCATCCTATACGTGGCTATTGGACTTTGCTATAGTCCCACTAGTGCCAAGACATTTGCAGCACGTCTGCCTGCGTTGCACACTCCAACTAATTATAACTAAGCCATTATACTAGCACACACTCAGTGTACCTAGTGGCATCCTATACGTGGCTATTGGACTTTGCTATAGTCCCACTAGTGCCAAGACATTTGCAGCACGTCTGCCTGCGTTGCACACTCCAACTAATTATAACTAAGCCATTATACTAGCACACACTCAGTGTACCTAGTGGCATCCTAAACGTGGCTATTGGACTTTGCTATAGTCCCACTAGTGCCAAGACATTTGCAGCACGTCTGCCTGCGTTGCACACTCCAACTAATTATAACTAAGCCATTATACTAGCACACACTCAGTGTACCTAGTGGCATCCTATACGTGGCTATTGGACTTTGCTATAGTCCCACTAGTGCCAAGACATTTGCAGCACGTCTGCCTGCGTTGCACACTCCAACTAATTATAACTAAGCCATTATACTAGCACACACTCAGTGTACCTAGTGGCATCCTATACGTGGCTATTGGACTTTGCTATAGTCCCACTAGTGCCAAGACATTTGCAGCACGTCTGCCTGCGTTGCACACTCCAACTAATTATAACTAAGCCATTATACTAGCACACACTCAGTGTACCTAGTGGCATCCTATACGTGGCTATTGGACTTTGCTATAGTCCCACTAGTGCCAAGACATTTGCAGCACGTCTGCCTGCGTTGCACACTCCAACTAATTATAACTAAGCCATTATACTAGCACACACTCAGTGTACCTAGTGGCATCCTATACGTGGCTATTGGACTTTGCTATAGTCCCACTAGTGCCAAGACATTTGCAGCACGTCTGCCTGCGTTGCACACTCCAACTAATTATAACTAAGCCATTATACTAGCACACACTCAGTGTACCTAGTGGCATCCTATACGTGGCTATTGGACTTTGCTATAGTCCCACTAGTGCCAAGACATTTGCAGCACGTCTGCCTGCGTTGCACACTCCAACTAATTATAACTAAGCCATTATACTAGCACACACTCAGTGTACCTAGTGGCATCCTATACGTGGCTATTGGACTTTGCTATAGTCCCACTAGTGCCAAGACATTTGCAGCACGTCTGCCTGCGTTGCACACTCCAACTAATTATAACTAAGCCATTATACTAGCACACACTCAGTGTACCTAGTGGCATCCTATACGTGGCTATTGGACTTTGCTATAGTCCCACTAGTGCCAAGACATTTGCAGCACGTCTGCCTGCGTTGCACACTCCAACTAATTATAACTAAGCCATTATACTAGCACACACTCAGTGTACCTAGTGGCATCCTATACGTGGCTATTGGACTTTGCTATAGTCCCACTAGTGCCAAGACATTTGCAGCACGTCTGCCTGCGTTGCACACTCCAACTAATTATAACTAAGCCATTATACTAGCACACACTCAGTGTACCTAGTGGCATCCTATACGTGGCTATTGGACTTTGCTATAGTCCCACTAGTGCCAAGACATTTGCAGCACGTCTGCCTGCGTTGCACACTCCAACTAATTATAACTAAGCCATTATACTAGCACACACTCAGTGTACCTAGTGGCATCCTATACGTGGCTATTGGACTTTGCTATAGTCCCACTAGTGCCAAGACATTTGCAGCACGTCTGCCTGCGTTGCACACTCCAACTAATTATAACTAAGCCATTATACTAGCACACACTCAGTGTACCTAGTGGCATCCTATACGTGGCTATTGGACTTTGCTATAGTCCCACTAGTGCCAAGACATTTGCAGCACGTCTGCCTGCGTTGCACACTCCAACTAATTATAACTAAGCCATTATACTAGCACACACTCAGTGTACCTAGTGGCATCCTATACGTGGCTATTGGACTTTGCTATAGTCCCACTAGTGCCAAGACATTTGCAGCACGTCTGCCTGCGTTGCACACTCCAACTAATTATAACTAAGCCATTATACTAGCACACACTCAGTGTACCTAGTGGCATCCTATACGTGGCTATTGGACTTTGCTATAGTCCCACTAGTGCCAAGACATTTGCAGCACGTCTGCCTGCGTTGCACACTCCAACTAATTATAACTAAGCCATTATACTAGCACACACTCAGTGTACCTAGTGGCATCCTATACGTGGCTATTGGACTTTGCTATAGTCCCACTAGTGCCAAGACATTTGCAGCACGTCTGCCTGCGTTGCACACTCCAACTAATTATAACTAAGCCATTATACTAGCACACACTCAGTGTACCTAGTGGCATCCTATACGTGGCTATTGGACTTTGCTATAGTCCCACTAGTGCCAAGACATTTGCAGCACGTCTGCCTGCGTTGCACACTCCAACTAATTATAACTAAGCCATTATACTAGCACACACTCAGTGTACCTAGTGGCATCCTATACGTGGCTATTGGACTTTGCTATAGTCCCACTAGTGCCAAGACATTTGCAGCACGTCTGCCTGCGTTGCACACTCCAACTAATTATAACTAAGCCATTATACTAGCACACACTCAGTGTACCTAGTGGCATCCTATACGTGGCTATTGGACTTTGCTATAGTCCCACTAGTGCAAAGACATTAGCAGAGCACATCTGCCTGCATTGCACACTCCAAGTTTTTTAAACTAAGCAATTTTACTAGCAAACACTCAGTGTACCTAGTGGCATCCTATACGTGGCTATTGGACTTTGCTATAGTCCCACTAGTGCAAAGACATTTGCAGAGCACGTCTGCCTGCATTGCACACTACAACTTTTTTAAACTAAGCAATTTTACTAGCAAACACTCAGTGTACCTAGTGGCATCCTATACGTGGCTATTGGACTTTGCTATAGTCCCACTAGTGCCAAGACATTTGCAGAGCGCATCTGCCTGCGTTGCACACTCCAACTAATTATAACTAAGCCATTATACTTGCACACACTAAGTGTTTTTTAGTGGCATCCTATACGTGGCTATTGGACTTTGCTATAGTCCTACTAGTGCCAAGACATTTGCAGAGCGCATCTGCCTGCGTTGCACACTCCAACTAATTATAACTAAGCCATTATACTAGCACACACTCAGTGAACCTAGTGGCATCCTATACGTGGATATTGGACTTTGCTATAGTCCCACTAGTGCCAAGACATTTGCAGCACGTCTGCCTGCGTTGCACACTCCAACTAATTATAACTAAGCCATTATACTAGCACACACTCAGTGTACCTAGTGGCATCCTATACGTGGCTATTGGACTTTGCTATAGTCCCACTAGTGCCAAGACATTTGCAGCACGTCTGCCTGCGTTGCACACTCCAACTAATTATAACTAAGCCATTATACTAGCACACACTCAGTGTACCTAGTGGCATCCTATACGTGGCTATTGGACTTTGCTATAGTCCCACTAGTGCCAAGACATTTGCAGCACGTCTGCCTGCGTTGCACACTCCAACTAATTATAACTAAGCCATTATACTAGCACACACTCAGTGTACCTAGTGGCATCCTATACGTGGCTATTGGACTTTGCTATAGTCCTACTAGTGCCAAGACATTTGCAGAGCGCATCTGCCTGCGTTGCACACTCCAACGAATTATAACTAAGTTACATTGTCAGGGATATTTATTCTTTATTATTCTGCTGTTAATAAAGCTAGACCACCACTGCAATCTTCACCACCTCTCAATTTTTACTACCACATTTTCAGTCCACAATCTTGTCGCAATCAACATGAGTGGCAAAATGACAGATGCTGGTGGAAAGGGGAAGAGGCGTGGTGGAAAAGGCAAAAAAGGTTTTGTCAGTGGGGAAGGTGCCAAAGCTCCATTATCATCTGCTGAAGATAGACCATCTACTAGCAAAAGTAAGATGTCTACTACTTATTGTGGACAATCCGATGTGCTCCCTTTTTTACGGACACGAACAAGAGGAACAAAGGTAGATGATGGACAAAAAAGGAAAATGCTTGAATGGATCTCAAGTGGTCCAACAAGTGCCCTCTCAGCCACTTCAAGTACCGCATCCAAAAAACACCATTCCTCTGAGTTGTCATCCCAATCACACTTGATTTCTCCCAGCTCTGAAGTCTCCATCAGCCCTGCACAGTATGGTGGAACTGAGATGGCTGAGTCTGCAGAGCTGTTCAGTCACACTATAGCCTGGGAATCAGAGGTCTGCTCCCAAGCTACAGTGAGTACAGAACAGGAAATGGTCTGCAGTGATGCCCAGAACCTTTGTGACTCAGATTCAGGCCGTGAGGACCAAGTTTCTGAGCATAATGTTGACCCTTTGTCACAAACTGTAACACCTGTGGTTATAGACAATGAGGAACATACTGATGAAGATGAGACGCAGATACCCGATTGGGATGACAACTTAAATATTCGGTCAGGGCAAGAAGAGGCTCGGTCTGAGGGGGAGGGGAGTGCGAACACAACAATTGATGATGACGTTCTAGATCCCACCTACTGTCAACCCCCAGTCAGGCACTCGAGGAGGTCAACAGAGGCGGTGGAGGAGGATGCAACCGACGACGAAGTTACCTTGCGCCTTCCTGGACAGAGTCGGAGCACTGGTAGCACGTCTACAACTGCATCCTCAGCCACCACTCTGCCTATGAGCATTATTCGGGGTGGATCAACAGGTCGCATGGCCTCTAAGCCTTGCCTAGCCTGGGCCTTTTTTCACATCGAAAAAGATCGCCCAACTCATGTGATATGTAACATTTGTCATGATTCTGTTAGTAGAGGTCAAAACCTCAGCAGTTTGACAACTTCTTCCATGAATCGTCACATGAATAAATATCATAAGTCCCGGTGGGAAGCTCACCGTGCTGCAATGCCGGCTAGCGGAGCGAACCATCCACCGCCCGCCCCTTCCAGTGCATCCGCGCGCTCTTCATCTTCTAGGACTGTGGGGACAGCTGTCACACCTGTTTTTCCACGCAAAACTTCCACCACTGTAACCGCAACAGGCAGTTTGCTTGTAAGGTCGTCAGTTGGTTTGGAAGGGGAAACAAGTGAGTGTGTACAGCTCTCTCAGACATCGATAGCACCAACGTTGGATGAAGGCAACATCATGTCTCCGCCTGCACTTTCCTCACAAACCTGCATTTTTCCAGGGACACCCTACTCAACACCGTCTACACACAGCAGCCAGATCTCTGTCCCTCAGATGTGGTCAAATAAAAGGCCACTTCCTCCGACCCATGACAAAGCTAAGAGGTTGACTCTATCCCTCTGTAAGCTGTTGGCTACCGAAATGCTGCCTTTCCGCCTAGTGGACACACAGGATTTTAGAGACCTTATGTCTGTCGCTGTGCCCCAGTACCAGATGCCTAGTCGCCACTACTTCTCTAAGAAAGGTGTGCCCGCGCTACACCAGCATGTCGCACACAACATCACCGCTTCCTTGAGAAACTCTGTGTGTGAACGGGTGCATTTCACCACCGATACTTGGACCAGTAAGCATGGACAGGGACGTTACATGTCGCTGACTGGGCACTGGGTAACTATGGTGATAGATGGTGAAGGGTCTGCTGCACAAGTCTTGCCGTCCCCACGACTTGTGTGTCAATCCTCTGTCTGTCCAAGTTCCGCCACAGCTTCTGCATCCTCCACCTCATCTGGGTCCTCCACCTCCGCCCCAAGCCTGCCTGGTCAGGCCACCAGCGTTCTCACTGCGCAGAAGGAATCACGCACGCCTCATTACTATGCTGGCAGCCGAGCGCAACGGCATCAGGCGGTCTTTAGCTTGACATGTCTTGGTAATAAGAGTCACACAGCTGAGGAGTTGTGGTCAGCTCTGCGGTCCGAGTTTAATAAATGGTTGTCTCCACTCAACCTGCAGCCTGGTAAGGCCGTGTGCGACAATGCTGCAAACCTGGGTGCGGCCCTTCGCCTGGGCAAGGTGACACACGTACCTTGTATGGCTCACGTGTTGAACCTTGTCGTGCAGCAATTTTTAACACACTATCCCGGCCTAGATGGCCTTCTGAACAGGGCACGAAAACTGTCTGCTCACTTCCGGCGTTCAAGCGCCGCAGCTGAGCGACTTGCATCGCTACAGAAGTCTTTCGGCCTGCCGGTTCATCGCCTGAAATGCGATGTGGCGACACGCTGGAATTCAACTCTCCACATGTTACAGCGACTGTGGCAGCACCGCAGAGCCCTGGTGCAATACGTCATGACGTATAGCCTGGGCCAACGAGATGCAGAGGTGGGGCAGATCACCCTGATGGAGTGGTCTCAGATCAAGGACCTATGCACCCTTCTGCACAGTTTCGACATGGCGACGAATATGTTTAGCTCTGACAATGCCATTATCAGCATGACGATTCCAGTCATTTACATGCTGGAGCACACGCTAAACACTATTCGGAGTCAGGGGGTGGGACAACATGAAGGGGAGGAACTACAGGAGGATTCATATGTGCAAGGGACAACAACATCACCAAGGTCCAGACGTTCATCATCACCAACGCAGCAGGCATGGGACCATGGGGAACAGGGATCGACAAGGGCGCATAGTAGCAGGCGAAATGTTGAGCAAGGTGCAGGAGAACATGAAGAAATGGAGGACGAACTGTCCATGGACATGGAAGACTCAGCGGATGAGGGAGACCTTGGTCAAATTTCAGTTGAAAGAGGTTGGGGGGAGATGTCAGAGGAAGAAAGAACGGGTAGCACCTCTATGCCACAAACACAGCGTGGACTTGGTCCGCATGGCTGCGCAAGACACATGAGTGCCTTTTTGTTGCACTACCTCCAACATGACAGTCGTATTGTCAAAATTAGAAGTGATGATGACTACTGGATTGCCACACTATTAGATCCCCGGTACAAGTCCAAATTTTGTGACATAATTCCAGCCATAGAAAGGGACGCACGTATGCAGGAGTATCAGCAGAAGCTGTTACTCGATCTTAGCTCGGCTTTTCCACCAAACAACCGTGCAGGTGCAGGGAGGGAATCTCCCAGTTGTAACTTGACAAACATGGGACGGTCTCGTCATCTTCACCAGTCTACCCGTACCAGTAGGACCGTATCTGGTGCCGGTAACAGCAATTTTATGGAATCTTTTCATAATTTTTTTAGACCCTCTTTTGCAAGGCCACCAGAGACAACAAGTCTGACACATACTCAACGGCTGGAGAGGATGATACAGGAGTATCTCCAAATGAACATCGATGCCATGACTGTGCAACTGGAGCCTTGCTCCTTTTGGGCTTCAAACATAGAAAAATGGCCAGAGCTCTCCAGTTACGCCTTGGAGATTTTGTCGTGTCCAGCTGCCAGCGTTGTCTCTGAACGTGTATTCAGTGCTGCTGGGTGTGTGCTGACAGATAAGCGCACGCGTCTGTCCAGTGACAATGTGGACAGACTGACGTTCATCAAAATGAACAAGTCATGGATCCAGAAGGAATTTACTACCCCTGTGTCATCCTGGGGAGAGTAAATGCTTGTGGATTTGGAATGTGCTTGATGCAAATCAAAACATCCTGTTTGCAACTAGGGCCCAAGTGCTGCCACTGATGGGGTGGGTGTCTGTGTGGCCCAATTTTTGGAAAAAAGGGAGACTCCGCTTGGAGTAACCCTTGCTTACATTGTTTTTAAAAGAAGCCAAGATGAACAAGTCATGGGTCAGCAAAGACTTTGCTACCTACCCCGGTGTCATCCTGGGGACGGTTAATTATGGGGTATTTTTGAATGTGATTGATGCAAATGTAGCTGTGAAGTGTACAACTAGGGCCCAAGTGCTGCCACTGATGGGGTGGGTGTCTGTGTGGCCCAATTTTTGGAAAAAAAGGGAGACTCCGCTTGGAGTAACCCTTGCTTGATGTGTTTTTAAAAGAAGCCAAGATGAACAGAGCTGGGATCAGGAAAGACTTTGCTACCTACCCCGGTGTCATCCTGGGGACGGATAAGAATGGCGTATTTTTGAATGTGCTTGATGCAAATCAAAACATCCTGTTTGCAACTAGGGCCCAAGTGCTGCCACTGATGGGGTGGGTGTCTGTGTGGCCCAATTTTTGGAAAAAAGGGAGACTCCGCTTGGAGTAACCCTTGCTTGATGTGTTTTTAAAAGAAGCCAAGATGAACAGAGCTGGGATCAGCAAAGACTTTGCTACCTACCCCGGTGTCATCCTGGGGACGGATAAGAATGGCGTATTTTTGAATGTGCTTGATGCAAATCAAAACATCCTGTTTGCAACTAGGGCCCAAGTGCTGCCACTGATGGGGTGGGTGTCTGTGTGGCCCAATTTTTGGAAAAAAAGGGAGACTCCGCTTGGAGTAACCCTTGCTTGATGTGTTTTTAAAAGAAGCCAAGATGAACAGAGCTGGGATCAGCAAAGACTTTGCTACCTACCCCGGTGTCATCCTGGGGACGGATAAGAATGGCGTATTTTTGAATGTGCTTGATGCAAATCAAAACATCCTGTTTGCAACTAGGGCCCAAGTGCTGCCACTGATGGGGTGGGTGTCTGTGTGGCCCAATTTTTGGAAAAAAAGGGAGACTCCGCTTGGAGTAACCCTTGCTTGATGTGTTTTTAAAAGAAGCCAAGATGAACAGAGCTGGGATCAGCAAAGACTTTGCTACCTACCCCGGTGTCATCCTGGGGACGGATAAGAATGGCGTATTTTTGAATGTGCTTGATGCAAATCAAAACATCCTGTTTGCAACTAGGGCCCAAGTGCTGCCACTGATGGGGTGGGTGTCTGTGTGGCCCAATTTTTGGAAAAAAAGGGAGACTCCGCTTGGAGTAACCCTTGCTTGATGTGTTTTTAAAAGAAGCCAAGATGAACAGAGCTGGGATCAGCAAAGACTTTGCTACCTACCCCGGTGTCATCCTGGGGACGGATAAGAATGGCGTATTTTTGAATGTGCTTGATGCAAATCAAAACATCCTGTTTGCAACTAGGGCCCAAGTGCTGCCACTGATGGGGTGGGTGTCTGTGTGGCCCAATTTTTGGAAAAAAGGGAGACTCCGCTTGGAGTAACCCTTGCTTGATGTGTTTTTAAAAGAAGCCAAGATGAACAGAGCTGGGATCAGGAAATACTTTGCTACCTACCCCGGTGTCATCCTGGGGACGGATAAGAATGGCGTATTTTTGAATGTGCTTGATGCAAATCAAAACATCCTGTTTGCAACTAGGGCCCAAGTGCTGCCACTGATGGGGTGGGTGTCTGTGTGGCCCAATTTTTGGAAAAAAAGGGAGACTCCGCTTGGAGTAACCCTTGCTTGATGTGTTTTTAAAAGAAGCCAAGATGAACAGAGCTGGGATCAGGAAAGACTTTGCTACCTACCCCGGTGTCATCCTGGGGACGGATAAGAATGGCGTATTTTTGAATGTGCTTGATGCAAATCAAAACATCCTGTTTGCAACTAGGGCCCAAGTGCTGCCACTGATGGGGTGGGTGTCTGTGTGGCCCAATTTTTGGAAAAAAGGGAGACTCCGCTTGGAGTAACCCTTGCTTGATGTGTTTTTAAAAGAAGCCAAGATGAACAGAGCTGGGATCAGGAAATACTTTGCTACCTACCCCGGTGTCATCCTGGGGACGGATAAGAATGGCGTATTTTTGAATGTGCTTGATGCAAATCAAAACATCCTGTTTGCAACTAGGGCCCAAGTGCTGCCACTGATGGGGTGGGTGTCTGTGTGGCCCAATTTTTGGAAAAAAAGGGAGACTCCGCTTGGAGTAACCCTTGCTTGATGTGTTTTTAAAAGAAGCCAAGATGAACAGAGCTGGGATCAGCAAAGACTTTGCTTCCTACCCCGGTGTCATCCTGGGGACGGATAAGAATGGCGTATTTTTGAATGTGCTTGATGCAAATCAAAACATCCTGTTTGCAACTAGGGCCCAAGTGCTGCCACTGATGGGGTGGGTGTCTGTGTGGCCCAATTTTTGGAAAAAAAGGGAGACTCCGCTTGGAGTAACCCTTGCTTGATGTGTTTTTAAAAGAAGCCAAGATGAACAGAGCTGGGATCAGCAAAGACTTTGCTACCTACCCTGGTGTCATCCTGGGGACGGATAAGAATGGCGTATTTTTGAATGTGCTTGATGCAAATCAAAACATCCTGTTTGCAACTAGGGCCCAAGTGCTGCCACTGATGGGGTGGGTGTCTGTGTGGCCCAATTTTTGGAAAAAAGGGAGACTCCGCTTGGAGTAACCCTTGCTTGATGTGTTTTTAAAAGAAGCCAAGATGAACAGAGCTGGGATCAGGAAATACTTTGCTACCTACCCCGGTGTCATCCTGGGGACGGATAAGAATGGCGTATTTTTGAATGTGCTTGATGCAAATCAAAACATCCTGTTTGCAACTAGGGCCCAAGTGCTGCCACTGATGGGGTGGGTGTCTGTGTGGCCCAATTTTTGGAAAAAAAGGGAGACTCCGCTTGGAGTAACCCTTGCTTGATGTGTTTTTAAAAGAAGCCAAGATGAACAGAGCTGGGATCAGCAAAGACTTTGCTACCTACCCCGTGTCATCCTGGGGACGGATAAGAATGGCATATTTTTGAATGTGCTTGATGCAAATCAAAACATCCTGTTTGCAACTAGGGCCCAAGTGCTGCCACTGATGGGGTGGGTGTCTGTGTGGCCCAATTTTTGGAAAAAAAGGGAGACTCCGCTTGGAGTAACCCTTGCTTGATGTGTTTTTAAAAGAAGCCAAGATGAACAGAGCTGGGATCAGGAAAGACTTTGCTACCTACCCCGGTGTCATCCTGGGGACGGATAAGAATGGCGTATTTTTGAATGTGCTTGATGCAAATGTAGCTGTGAAGTGTACAACTGGGGCACAACTGCTGCCACTGAAGGGGTGGGTGTGTGTGTGGCCCAATTTTTGGAAAAAATGGAGACTCCGCTTGGAGTCACCTTGCGGTGTTTTACATGATTTTAGAAGGGCGTGCCATGCCTATATCTGTGTGTCCTCCTCTTTTTCCTTGTCCAGCTGTTTTGTTTTCGCATGAGTATATGTCCTTGTCACTTTCCAATGTGTTTGAGTTGTTTGTCACCTTTAGGACACCTTTGAGGGTGTTTTCTAGGTGTTTTTCTGTGTTTGTGATTGCCTGCCATTGTTTCCTATGCAGTTCGAGTTCGGTTCGTCGAACGTTCGACGAACCGAACTCGAACGGGAGGTCCGTTCGGCGAACCAACCTCGAGCCGAACCGCGACCGGTTCGCTCATCTCTAGTTATGTCATCAATAAACACAAGTGACCCAGTGCCATTGAAAGCCATGCATGCCCATGCCATCACGTTGCCTCCACCATGTTTTATAGAGGATGTGGCGTGCCTTGGATCATGTGCCGTTCCCTTTCTTCTCCAAACTTTTTTCTTCCCATCATTCTGGTACAGGTTGATCTTGGTCTCATCTGTCCATAGAATACTTTTCCAGAACTGAGCTGGCTTAATGAGGTGTTTCTCAGCAAATTTAACTCTGGCCTGTCTATTTTTGGAATTGATGAATGGTTTGCATCTATATGTGAACCCTTTGTATTTACTTTCATGGAGTCTTCTCTTTACTGTTGACTTACAGACAGATACACCTACTTCACTGAGAGTGTTCTGGACTTCAGTTGATGTTGTGAACGGGTTCTTCTTCACCAAAGAAAGTATGCGGCGATCATCCACCACTGTTGTCATCCGTGGACGCCCAGGCCTTTTTGAGTTCCCAAGCTCACCAGTCAATTCCTTTTTTCTAAGAATGTACCCGACTGTTGATTTTGCTACTCCAAGCATGTCTGCTATCTCTCTGATGGATTTTTTCTTTTTTTTTTCAGCCTCAGGATGTTCTGCTTCACCTCAATTGAGAGTTCCTTAGACCGCATGTTGTCTGGTCACAGCAACAGCTTCCAAATGCAAAACCACACACCTGTAATCAACCCCAGACCTTTTAACTACTTCATTGATTACAGGTTAACGAGGGAGACGCCTTCAGAGTTAATTGCAGCCCTTAGAGTCCCTTGTCCAATTACTTTTCGTCCCTTTAAAAAGAGGAGGCTATGCATTACAGAGCTATGATTCCTAAACCCTTTCTCCGATTTGGATGTGAAAACGCTCATATTGCAGCTGGGAGTGTGCACTTTCAGCCCATATTATATATATAATTGTATTTCTGAACATGTTTTTGTAAACAGCTAAAATAACAAAACTTGTGTCACTGTCCAAATATTTCTGGACCTAACTGTATATTTATTTACAGCCAGCCCTTGCACTTTATTTACCCCGCGACCATCATTTTGTTAATTTCGACAGCCCTATGATTGTTACTTCTGTTATTATCTACATCCAAATCTAAAGAATTAGCCAATCTGGCTTTATCTGTTCACTATACTCCTAGGATTTGTGTTGTGAATATCAGTTATACTTTTGCTTCTGTGAGGCTCCCTCTTGTGGCCAGGAATGGTTTGGACAGAGACCAAGTGTGCTGGAGCAATGGGCGTTTCAATTGCTAACTCTCTGCCTATTTAAGCTTTTGCTTCATGGCTGTCTGGGTCGGTTATCATTTGTTCTTTACTTCACCAGCCTTTTCATTTTGCTCCAGACCACATCTACCCCAGATAAGTGCTTGTTTCTTTCTTAAGTTGTTTTGTTCTTTTCTGGGTTGTCAATTATTGTGGTTGTTGTCAGTTTATTTTCAAGCAGGAATCTTCCATCTCTGTTGCTTAGCTGGGAAGCTCCCTTGTTATGATCCGGAACCATGGAAGATCACCACAAATCATTGGCAAAAAGGTGACAAGAGCATTGGCAACTAATCTGGCCGCCATCCCCTTACTAACCAACACAACTAGAAGTAGCCGAGGGGTGAACTAACATCCTGTGCACCGTGAACCCAGCCGGAGAACTAACTATCCTAAAGGTAGGAAAGATGAATAACTCTCTGCCTCAGAAAATAGACAAGAATAGCAAGCCCCCCACATTCAAAGACTGCGGTGATATAGGAAAAACACAATACACAGTGTGAGACTGTGACCGGGGTTATCTATGACGGCCGGTATGTCTCGCCCCGGTTGTGCTCACTCCATGATAGAAAGTAAATCCACTCTAGGGTTAATGCTGTTTCCCTACAGGCTGAAGGAAGGGTTAAATGGAAACAGGAACGAGGGGCAGGTGTGCCGGGTGTGAGGGAGTGATCACAACTCCCTGAGTCTCTGCTGGAGAGACATGTATATTGCTGTGGATTTTTGTTTGGACATTAAACACCGTGTGCTGTGAACCTATATGCCTGGATCCCGTGTCTTCTGCTGCGCAGCCGACCGCGCTACCTCACATATGGTGGAGAATCGGCGGGCATGCCAGCCCGGTGAGGTGTACTTCCTTTTCTGGTGATCCGGTAGCACATGTCCTGGATTCAAGCAGCTATACTACGGCCCAAACCCAGCGACGCCATGGAGGACATACTAAGGCATTTGGCTCAGGCTAATGCACAGCAGCAGCAGGCTAATGCACAACAACAAGAGGCTAATGCACAGCAACAACAGGTGAATACCCACCTGCTCCGGACGTTGGAGCAACAGCAGCAACAGCACCAGCAATCCTTGAAATTGCAGGAAAAAAGGCACCAAGAACAGATGGTTCTCCTGGCCAAGTCAATCCGTGCCGGACCGGCAGCAACAACCCCGGGACCGGGTGACGACGGCAGCGTCCGGAAAGCGGTGAGACAAGCGTTGCAAAAGATGACCCCGGGGGATGATGTGGAAGCGTTCCTGGCAGTGTTTGAGCGGGTGGCCGAGCGGGAAAAGCTGCCGACCCCCCAGTGGGCTGAGGTATTGTCGCCCTATCTGACGGGGGAACCCCAAAAAGCGTACCTGGACCTCGGTACCGAGGACGCCATTGACTATGTGACCCTGAAAGCCGAAATACTGGCTCGGTTGGGGGTGAATACCTATGTACGGGCTCAGCGGGTAAATCAGTGGTTCTATGAGGAAGCCCTACAATCCTGAATCCGGGACACCTGCCGTAGGGGTCCCCATGATAGGGACAGAATGTGAACCCGATAGGTCGCCCCTAGAGGTATTGGCAGGAGAGGCTGAGACGGTCGAGCCCATCCCGGACTTGGAGGCATCCCCGGATGCGTTTGGGACAGCCCAACTCCAGGACCCTACGTTAATACATGCCCGGAATAGGGTGTTAGTAATTGACGGGGTGGCCCAGCTGCCCGGTGCCCAGGTAAGGTACCCCCATTTCGCTCTTAAACAGGATTTACTCTACCGGGTAGATGAAATACGGGGCGTGGGGGTGGAGCAGTTGGTGGTGCCCCAGCCGTATCGCCGGCGGGTCCTCGACTTGGCTCATAAACATCTGATGAGTGGCCACCTAGGGGTCAAGAAAACGCAGGAGCGAATATTGCAACGGTTCTATTGGCCCGGGGTCTTTGGGGAGGTAAAACGGTTCTGCGAAACCTGCCCGGAGTGTCAGCTTACCGCACCACTGGTCCACTTTCGCAGTCCGTTGGTGCCGTTACCCATTATAGAAGTCCCTTTTGAACGGATAGGGATGGATCTGGTGGGGCCCCTCGTAAAGTCTGCTCGAGGGCACCAACACATCCTAGTGATCGTTGACTATGCCACCCGGTATCCAGAGGCGATACCTCTCAGACATACTGCGGCGAAGCTTATAGCTCGGGAGTTGTTTTCTGTGTTCTGCCGGGTGGGGTTGCCCAAGGAGATCCTTACGGATCAGGGGACCCCATTCATGTCTAAAGTGACCAAAGAACTATGCCGGCTACTCCAGATCAAGCAGTTGCGTACGTCTGTGTATCATCCTCAGACGGATGGGTTAGTAGAACGATTCAATAAAACCCTGAAAACCATGCTAAAAAGGGTGATCTCCAAAGATGGGAAGGACTGGGATATGATGCTTCCCTATTTGATGTTTGCCATCCGAGAGGTGCCACAGGCATCCACGGGGTTTTCGCCTTTTGAATTGTTATACGGGCGACATCCCCGGGGATTGTTGGACCTGGCAAAGGAAACATGGGAGCAAGAGCCCACCCCCCATAAAAGTGTGATTGAACACATTTTAGGAATGCAGAACCGCATAAGCGCGGTCATGCCAATTGTGAAGGAGCATTTACAGGAGGCTCAGGCCGCGCAAAGCGGCCGCTATAATAGACAAGCCACCGTGCGGACCTTTAAACCCGGGGATCGGGTGTTGGTATTAATCCCCACGGCGGAGAGTAAATTCCTGGCTCAGTGGCAAGGCCCCTACGAGATAAAGGAAAAAGTTGGGATGGTCAACTATAAAGTATTGCAGCCCGGTAGGCGGAAACCTGAACAAATATACCATGTCAACCTATTAAAACCGTGGCAGGAACGGGAAAGCCTGATGGTTGAGTTTCCCCCATCTCCCTCCTCTTCGGGTCGTTCACTCCCGGCTTCAGCGACCTCCGGAGAGGACGAACCGGAAGTAAGGATCGGAGAAGCCCTCACCAAGCAACAGAGGCGAGAGGCCAGACGGCTGGTTCAGCAGAACCCCGATGTCTTCTCCGAGTTGCCGGGTAGGACCAGTCTGATACGACATGACATTGTCACCGAGCCCCACCTGAAGGTACGCCTGAAGTCATACCGCGTGCCGGAGGCTCGAAGACAAGCCATATCAGAAGAAGTGAAGACAATGCTACGCCTGGGGGTCATCGAAAAATCCCGGAGTGAATGGGCTAGTCCCATTGTCCTAATACCAAAACCCGATGGCTCCTTAAGGTTCTGCAATGACTTCCGGAGATTGAACGAAATATCCAAGTTCGATCTCTACCCCATGCCCCGGGTGGATGAGCTGATTGATAGGCTGGGACAGGCGCGATATTTTACCACGCTCGACCTGACCAAGGGGTACTGGCAGGTGCCACTGACGGAGTCCGCCAAGGAGAAAACCGCTTTTGTTACGCCGGAGGGTCTCTTCCACTATGTTGTCTTGCCTTTTGGGTTACATGGCGCTCCGGCCACGTTCCAGAGGTTGATGGACTTAGTGCTGGAACCCCACCAGGCGTATGCATCAGCGTACCTTGATGACATCATTATTTACAGCCCCGATTGGCAGACCCACTTGGAACAGGTACAAGCGGTGGTGGACGCGCTTCGAACAGCCGGATTGACAGCCAATCCCAAGAAATGTGCGTTGGGACTCACGGAAGCCCGCTACTTGGGCTACGTGATAGGCCAAGGAGTGATTAAGCCCCAAATTAACAAGGTTGAGGCGATCCAGAAGTGGCCTAGACCCCTGACCACAAAGCAGGTTAGGGCCTTCCTGGGTATCGTGGGGTACTACAGGAGGTTTGTAAGAGATTTTGCGGGACTATCAGCCCCCTTGACGGACCTTCTCAAAGGCAAGAAGTCCGTCATGGTGCGCTGGACTCCGCAGGCCGAGGACTCCTTCCGGGCCCTGAAGGGGGTCCTGTGCGGACAACCCGTTCTGGTCAACCCTGATTTCCGGAAGGAGTTCATAGTACAGACTGACGCCTCTGAGGTCGGCCTGGGGGCAGTGCTGTCTCAGGTGGTTCAGGGGGAGGAACACCCCGTCACCTTCTTGAGTAGGAAGCTCACCCCTCCCGAGCGGAATTATAGCGTAGTGGAGAAGGAGTGCCTGGCGATTAAATGGGCCTTGGAGTCCCTACGCTATTACCTGCTGGGACGGCAGTTTCGCTTGGTGACTGATCACTCTCCGCTGGTCTGGATGAGGTCCGCCAAGGAACGGAATGCCCGGGTTACCCGGTGGTTCCTTTCTCTGCAGAACTTCCGGTTTACGGTTGAACACCGGGCCGGTAGGTTGCAGGTCAACGCCGATGCCTTGTCCCGCGGCCCGTGTTTGATGGCGGGAGTTCAACCCCGCACGCTTGAACTGAGGGGGGGGGGTATGTGAGACTGTGACCGGGGTTATCTATGACGGCCGGTATGTCTCGCCCCGGTCGTGCTCACTCCATGATAGAAAGTAAATCCACTCTAGGGTTAATGCTGTTTCCCTACAGGCTGAAGGAAGGGTTAAATGGAAACAGGAACGAGGGGCAGGTGTGCCGGGTGTGAGGGAGTGATCACAACTCCCTGAGTCTCTGCTGGAGAGACATGTATATTGCTGTGGATTTTTGTTTGGACATTAAACACCGTGTGCTGTGAACCTATATGCCTGGATCCCGTGTCTTCTGCTGCGCAGCCGACCGCGCTACCTCACAACAGGTAGATGACAGGATTAGCAAAAGGTGAGGCCCCCGCTGACTAAAATAGGAAAGGACAGGAAAGGGACTGATGGTAGCCAGAGAAAAACCCTGCAAAATACCAACTTCCTGATAGTACAAAAAGGCCCTCAGATCGCTCGATCTGAACTCCGTCCTATACCAGGTGCCCTTGTCATACCAATGAACAGAAAACAAGAATTATAACAAATTCAACAAGCCATAAACACATGGACCCAAAGGAGCTATACTCCACATAGAACTGCAGGGAGTTCCTCAACAATCCACTGAGGGGGGAAATCCCTGGAAGGAAATAAACTGAAACCAACCACAACAAATGACAAACCCAGATAAGCAAAAGAACCAGGCAATAAATAAAGAGCAAGAACTTATCTGGAGTGGATGTGATGTAGAGCAGGATTATGCAGGCTAGAGATACAAAGAACAACTGACATCCGGCAACAGCCTGCAATCAGACCAGGACTTAAATAAGCAGAGAGTTAGGAAAGGAAACACCCACTGCACAACACACCTGGTCTCTGTCCAAACCCTTCCTGGCCACCAGAGGGAGCCTCCCAGCAGCCAAGACATAACTAACATTCACAACACTCCCTGCAGCTATGTTTGGAGTTTTTGCTCCTATAAGTCCATGTGTTTGTTGCTTCTTGAATTTGTAATTGTTCCTGTTTTATGTTCATTGGTTTGACAAGAGCGCCTGATATAGGACGGAGTGCAGATCGTGCGATCTGAGGACCTTTTTGTACTATCAGGTATTTGGATTTTTGTAGGGTTTTTCTCTGATCACCATCAGCTTCTTTCCTATCCTTTCCTATTTAGTTAGTGGGGCCTCACCTTTGCTAATCCTATCATCCATCTGTGTATTGTATTTTCCTATATCTTTGAATGTGGGGGGTTTGCTATACCTTTTGCGGACTATTTCTGAGGCAGAGAGTTATTCATCCTTCCTTCCTATAGGATACTTAGTTTTCTGGCTGGGTTCGCGGTGCATAGGATGTTAGTTTACCCCTCAGCTACTTCTAGTGTTGATGGTTTAGTAAGAGGATGGCAGCCAGATTAGTTGCCAATGCGCTTGTCACCTTTTTGCCAATGATCTATTGTGATCTTCCATGGTTCCGGATCATAACAGATTTGTATAATTTAACCCAATTTAGAGTGTGTTAACCCTCCACATCCTTGTGTGTTTTGTACACTGTAACACTGCATTTTTATTGTGTTTTTGTATGTCTATCACTTACTGTATAAATTTTTCTAAAAATAAAGTATTTCTATATTTCATATGCGGAATTACTCTGTCATGCTGCCACCAGGGGGAGCCAGAGCTCTGCAGCAGAAGACACTACACAGAGCAACGAGAACCAGTAAGTAAATACACAGTGTTCTCATACACTGCCTCACAGCACAGGTGAGAAGCAGAGATGCAGGGCATGCGAGGAATAGTCAGGCAGGCTGGGTCAAACACCGTACGGGCAAAAGCAGGACCGGAGGAACGAGCAGAAGCAGAGTCAAAGTCAGGTCAAGGTCAGTACCGGAGGAAGCAACCGAGTGGAGAAATAGGAGAGGGGACAGAGGACAGGAAGGACGACCAGGGGACAGAACACAGACAAGGGCACGGGGGCACAGGAACAGACAGATCAGGATTAGAGTTGAGCGCGGTTCGTGGTTCTCCAGTTCGCGGTTAGAGTGATTTGGGGGGTGTTCTAGATCGAACTAGAACTTGAGCTTTTTGGTAAAAGTTCGGCAGTTCGAGTTACGTTTGAGAATGGTTCGATCAGCAAAAAGCAGGGCTTTTTACAGCTACAGTGTGCAGGGAGCCATCGCTGGCAGCCTGCGGTAAGCTGGTAACCAAGATAAATATCGGGTATCCAAGCAAAGTGCTTTGTTTAGTAGCCCAAAATTTATCTTAGTTACATGTGCAGGGAGCCGACACTTCCCCGCTGGGCTCCGCCCCCTCCTGCACTCGGCATGTACACACACACACTCACACTCACCAGTCCCCAGCCATGCAGTGCCCGGCACTGATGTCTTCAGCCCCACATGGCCCCGCTAGGCTCCACCCACTTTGCACTCCGCTGCCCGCACACATGGCCCCGCTAGGCTCCACCCACTTGCACTCCGCACACATTACCCTGCTTGGCTCCACCCACCTGGCACTCTGCCCACATTACCCTGCTTGGCTCCACCCACCTGGCACTCTGCACACATTACCCACTTGGCTCCGCCCACCTGGCACTCTGCACACATTACCCCGCTTTACTCCACCCACCTGGCACTCTGCACACATTACCCCGCTTGGCTCCCCCCACCTGGGACTCTGCACACATTACCCCACTTGGCTCCGCCCACCTGGCACTCTGCACACATTACCCCGCTTGGCTCCACCCACCTGCACTCCGCACACATGGTTCTGCTTGGCTCCGCCCACCTGGCACTCTGCACACATTACCCCACTTGGCTCCACCCACCTGGGACTCTGCACACATTACATAGCTTGGTTCCACCCACCTGCACTCCGCACACATTACCCCGCTTGGCTCTACCCACCTGCACTCCGCACACATTACCCTGCTTGGCTCTGCCCACCTGGCACTCTGCACACATTACCCCGCTTGGCTCCACCCACCTGGAACTTTGCACACATTACCCCGCT
>NW_027442730.1:0-83402 GCF_048569485.1 Anomaloglossus baeobatrachus
CTGCTGCCTAGAAAACAAGCTGCGCAGAAGAAGTTGTTCTTTGGGTGGGAGGGTGGGCTAGTGGAAGGAGGGGGCAATCTCTTTTTTTCCCGGGTGGTAGGGGGATGACAGGAGAAGGGAAGCGGGTGGTGAGAAAGGTACAGAGGGCAGGGTTTGGGGGCTGGGAAGGAAAGGGAAAAGATTAGGGTTTGGGGATGATGAAAGGGCTTTCTACGGGTAAGGATGGCAAAGGGTGGCAGTGACGGAAAGTCAGGCAACCTGTCCTGTCCGTCTTTTTGTATCGTGAATTGGAAAGACTGCAAGGGGGAGGGGAGTTGCTTGCGCCCTAAAGGAGGAGTTATTCAGATTCATTGCAGTGGGCGGCGGCTGCAAAACGCACCATTCTTCTTGTTTTGGCTCTGCAAAGCAGCCTTTTCAAGGGTTGGCTTGGGTGACAAAATGTCTTGTGTAGGCGTGGGTTTGTCTCCCTCTCGCTCTCTCTCCCTAAGATGTGTCCGGCATAGGCCAGGGTGCCACTCGAGGCCCAAACCAATTCTGGTTATCGCTTCTCGGCCTTTTGGCTAAGATCAAGTGTAGTATCTGTTCTTATCAGTTTAATATCTGATACGTCCCCTATCTGGGGACCATATATTAAATGGATTTTTAGAACAGGGAGATGGAAAAAGAGCTTGCTCTGTCCACTCCACGCATTGACCTGGTATTGCAGTACCTCCAGGAACGGTGCACCCCTTCTTAACCCAGTTTCCAAAAGCAGAACTCAATTCACCTGATTCATATTAGCCCGATTTAATGAATTGGAAGAAAGCATACGTCTTCATATGCACCTCAATTTGGCCCATTCACTTTTCACACTTCCTCCTTTTGTTTTTTATCTTTCACACTTTTGACTTTCTTTATTCATCCAAATAGCAAACTCATCACCACTCAACCTGACCAACTCGGCTATGTCCCCGTGCTGCAGTTCTCTGTCTTATCTAGATCATTTGCAATTGAATGGAATAGATCCCTTTTGGACAAAGTGGATTCACCTGCTGCTGCAGTGACCACAGGTGTGATAACATCTAGAATTGGCATCTGGTGCGATCTCTCCGCTTCCACTCCAAAGAAAGTTACCTGTTTATTCCTATCATGCATTGGTTTTTGGGGTTTTCTTTGAGTAATGATGATCTCTTTAGTAGTCTGTTGGCGCCCTCTCCTGGAGGAATAGTTTGCTTGCTCTTGGACATTCTAAAAGAGAGGTCATGATAGACATTGAGCTTCTGAGCTCAATTGGGGACAGTCATGGGTGATGAATGTTTGCAACCTACTGCGAAGCCTCATACCGCAATATAAGGAACGTCAAATACTAAGAAAGGGCGGCCTATGAAAGAATTACTACTTTCAATAAGTACACTTAAACGGCTAATTGGGAATAGAAAAACTGTAAAAAGCCCTCTGAGAAAGCCCCCCTCTAACCTTTGATAGTAAGCTTTTCTGTAGTCTGCCTGTTGATGTATTTTCCGTTTGAACTGTGCACAACATGAAGAGACGGAACACTGGCGGCTTGTCACAATGCCCCCCGATGACATCACAATAGCGCTGCTGCCTAGAAAACAAGCTGCGCAGAAGAAGTTGTTCTTTGGGTGGGAGGGTGGGCTAGTGGAAGGAGGGGGCAATCTCTTTTTTTCCCGGGTGGTAGGGGGATGACAGGAGAAGGGAAGCGGGTGGTGAGAAAGGTACAGAGGGCAGGGTTTGGGGGCTGGGAAGGAAAGGGAAAAGATTAGGGTTTGGGGATGATGAAAGGGCTTTCTACGGGTAAGGATGGCAAAGGGTGGCAGTGACGGAAAGTCAGGCAACCTGTCCTGTCCGTCTTTTTGTATCGTGAATTGGAAAGACTGCAAGGGGGAGGGGAGTTGCTTGCGCCCTAAAGGAGGAGTTATTCAGATTCATTGCAGTGGGCGGCGGCTGCAAAACGCACCATTCTTCTTGTTTTGGCTCTGCAAAGCAGCCTTTTCAAGGGTTGGCTTGGGTGACAAAATGTCTTGTGTAGGCGTGGGTTTGTCTCCCTCTCGCTCTCTCTCCCTAAGATGTGTCCGGCATAGGCCAGGGTGCCACTCGAGGCCCAAACCAATTCTGGTTATCGCTTCTCGGCCTTTTGGCTAAGATCAAGTGTAGTATCTGTTCTTATCAGTTTAATATCTGATACGTCCCCTATCTGGGGACCATATATTAAATGGATTTTTAGAACAGGGAGATGGAAAAAGAGCTTGCTCTGTCCACTCCACGCATTGACCTGGTATTGCAGTACCTCCAGGAACGGTGCACCCCTTCTTAACCCAGTTTCCAAAAGCAGAACTCAATTCACCTGATTCATATTAGCCCGATTTAATGAATTGGAAGAAAGCATACGTCTTCATATGCACCTCAATTTGGCCCATTCACTTTTCACACTTCCTCCTTTTGTTTTTTATCTTTCACACTTTTGACTTTCTTTATTCATCCAAATAGCAAACTCATCACCACTCAACCTGACCAACTCGGCTATGTCCCCGTGCTGCAGTTCTCTGTCTTATCTAGATCATTTGCAATTGAATGGAATAGATCCCTTTTGGACAAAGTGGATTCACCTGCTGCTGCAGTGACCACAGGTGTGATAACATCTAGAATTGGCATCTGGTGCGATCTCTCCGCTTCCACTCCAAAGAAAGTTACCTGTTTATTCCTATCATGCATTGGTTTTTGGGGTTTTCTTTGAGTAATGATGATCTCTTTAGTAGTCTGTTGGCGCCCTCTCCTGGAGGAATAGTTTGCTTGCTCTTGGACATTCTAAAAGAGAGGTCATGATAGACATTGAGCTTCTGAGCTCAATTGGGGACAGTCATGGGTGATGAATGTTTGCAACCTACTGCGAAGCCTCATACCGCAATATAAGGAACGTCAAATACTAAGAAAGGGCGGCCTATGAAAGAATTACTACTTTCAATAAGTACACTTAAACGGCTAATTGGGAATAGAAAAACTGTAAAAAGCCCTCTGAGAAAGCCCCCCTCTAACCTTTGATAGTAAGCTTTTCTGTAGTCTGCCTGTTGATGTATTTTCCGTTTGAACTGTGCACAACATGAAGAGACGGAACACTGGCGGCTTGTCACAATGCCCCCCGATGACATCACAATAGCGCTGCTGCCTAGAAAACAAGCTGCGCAGAAGAAGTTGTTCTTTGGGTGGGAGGGTGGGCTAGTGGAAGGAGGGGGCAATCTCTTTTTTTCCCGGGTGGTAGGGGGATGACAGGAGAAGGGAAGCGGGTGGTGAGAAAGGTACAGAGGGCAGGGTTTGGGGGCTGGGAAGGAAAGGGAAAAGATTAGGGTTTGGGGATGATGAAAGGGCTTTCTACGGGTAAGGATGGCAAAGGGTGGCAGTGACGGAAAGTCAGGCAACCTGTCCTGTCCGTCTTTTTGTATCGTGAATTGGAAAGACTGCAAGGGGGAGGGGAGTTGCTTGCGCCCTAAAGGAGGAGTTATTCAGATTCATTGCAGTGGGCGGCGGCTGCAAAACGCACCATTCTTCTTGTTTTGGCTCTGCAAAGCAGCCTTTTCAAGGGTTGGCTTGGGTGACAAAATGTCTTGTGTAGGCGTGGGTTTGTCTCCCTCTCGCTCTCTCTCCCTAAGATGTGTCCGGCATAGGCCAGGGTGCCACTCGAGGCCCAAACCAATTCTGGTTATCGCTTCTCGGCCTTTTGGCTAAGATCAAGTGTAGTATCTGTTCTTATCAGTTTAATATCTGATACGTCCCCTATCTGGGGACCATATATTAAATGGATTTTTAGAACAGGGAGATGGAAAAAGAGCTTGCTCTGTCCACTCCACGCATTGACCTGGTATTGCAGTACCTCCAGGAACGGTGCACCCCTTCTTAACCCAGTTTCCAAAAGCAGAACTCAATTCACCTGATTCATATTAGCCCGATTTAATGAATTGGAAGAAAGCATACGTCTTCATATGCACCTCAATTTGGCCCATTCACTTTTCACACTTCCTCCTTTTGTTTTTTATCTTTCACACTTTTGACTTTCTTTATTCATCCAAATAGCAAACTCATCACCACTCAACCTGACCAACTCGGCTATGTCCCCGTGCTGCAGTTCTCTGTCTTATCTAGATCATTTGCAATTGAATGGAATAGATCCCTTTTGGACAAAGTGGATTCACCTGCTGCTGCAGTGACCACAGGTGTGATAACATCTAGAATTGGCATCTGGTGCGATCTCTCCGCTTCCACTCCAAAGAAAGTTACCTGTTTATTCCTATCATGCATTGGTTTTTGGGGTTTTCTTTGAGTAATGATGATCTCTTTAGTAGTCTGTTGGCGCCCTCTCCTGGAGGAATAGTTTGCTTGCTCTTGGACATTCTAAAAGAGAGGTCATGATAGACATTGAGCTTCTGAGCTCAATTGGGGACAGTCATGGGTGATGAATGTTTGCAACCTACTGCGAAGCCTCATACCGCAATATAAGGAACGTCAAATACTAAGAAAGGGCGGCCTATGAAAGAATTACTACTTTCAATAAGTACACTTAAACGGCTAATTGGGAATAGAAAAACTGTAAAAAGCCCTCTGAGAAAGCCCCCCTCTAACCTTTGATAGTAAGCTTTTCTGTAGTCTGCCTGTTGATGTATTTTCCGTTTGAACTGTGCACAACATGAAGAGACGGAACACTGGCGGCTTGTCACAATGCCCCCCGATGACATCACAATAGCGCTGCTGCCTAGAAAACAAGCTGCGCAGAAGAAGTTGTTCTTTGGGTGGGAGGGTGGGCTAGTGGAAGGAGGGGGCAATCTCTTTTTTTCCCGGGTGGTAGGGGGATGACAGGAGAAGGGAAGCGGGTGGTGAGAAAGGTACAGAGGGCAGGGTTTGGGGGCTGGGAAGGAAAGGGAAAAGATTAGGGTTTGGGGATGATGAAAGGGCTTTCTACGGGTAAGGATGGCAAAGGGTGGCAGTGACGGAAAGTCAGGCAACCTGTCCTGTCCGTCTTTTTGTATCGTGAATTGGAAAGACTGCAAGGGGGAGGGGAGTTGCTTGCGCCCTAAAGGAGGAGTTATTCAGATTCATTGCAGTGGGCGGCGGCTGCAAAACGCACCATTCTTCTTGTTTTGGCTCTGCAAAGCAGCCTTTTCAAGGGTTGGCTTGGGTGACAAAATGTCTTGTGTAGGCGTGGGTTTGTCTCCCTCTCGCTCTCTCTCCCTAAGATGTGTCCGGCATAGGCCAGGGTGCCACTCGAGGCCCAAACCAATTCTGGTTATCGCTTCTCGGCCTTTTGGCTAAGATCAAGTGTAGTATCTGTTCTTATCAGTTTAATATCTGATACGTCCCCTATCTGGGGACCATATATTAAATGGATTTTTAGAACAGGGAGATGGAAAAAGAGCTTGCTCTGTCCACTCCACGCATTGACCTGGTATTGCAGTACCTCCAGGAACGGTGCACCCCTTCTTAACCCAGTTTCCAAAAGCAGAACTCAATTCACCTGATTCATATTAGCCCGATTTAATGAATTGGAAGAAAGCATACGTCTTCATATGCACCTCAATTTGGCCCATTCACTTTTCACACTTCCTCCTTTTGTTTTTTATCTTTCACACTTTTGACTTTCTTTATTCATCCAAATAGCAAACTCATCACCACTCAACCTGACCAACTCGGCTATGTCCCCGTGCTGCAGTTCTCTGTCTTATCTAGATCATTTGCAATTGAATGGAATAGATCCCTTTTGGACAAAGTGGATTCACCTGCTGCTGCAGTGACCACAGGTGTGATAACATCTAGAATTGGCATCTGGTGCGATCTCTCCGCTTCCACTCCAAAGAAAGTTACCTGTTTATTCCTATCATGCATTGGTTTTTGGGGTTTTCTTTGAGTAATGATGATCTCTTTAGTAGTCTGTTGGCGCCCTCTCCTGGAGGAATAGTTTGCTTGCTCTTGGACATTCTAAAAGAGAGGTCATGATAGACATTGAGCTTCTGAGCTCAATTGGGGACAGTCATGGGTGATGAATGTTTGCAACCTACTGCGAAGCCTCATACCGCAATATAAGGAACGTCAAATACTAAGAAAGGGCGGCCTATGAAAGAATTACTACTTTCAATAAGTACACTTAAACGGCTAATTGGGAATAGAAAAACTGTAAAAAGCCCTCTGAGAAAGCCCCCCTCTAACCTTTGATAGTAAGCTTTTCTGTAGTCTGCCTGTTGATGTATTTTCCGTTTGAACTGTGCACAACATGAAGAGACGGAACACTGGCGGCTTGTCACAATGCCCCCCGATGACATCACAATAGCGCTGCTGCCTAGAAAACAAGCTGCGCAGAAGAAGTTGTTCTTTGGGTGGGAGGGTGGGCTAGTGGAAGGAGGGGGCAATCTCTTTTTTTCCCGGGTGGTAGGGGGATGACAGGAGAAGGGAAGCGGGTGGTGAGAAAGGTACAGAGGGCAGGGTTTGGGGGCTGGGAAGGAAAGGGAAAAGATTAGGGTTTGGGGATGATGAAAGGGCTTTCTACGGGTAAGGATGGCAAAGGGTGGCAGTGACGGAAAGTCAGGCAACCTGTCCTGTCCGTCTTTTTGTATCGTGAATTGGAAAGACTGCAAGGGGGAGGGGAGTTGCTTGCGCCCTAAAGGAGGAGTTATTCAGATTCATTGCAGTGGGCGGCGGCTGCAAAACGCACCATTCTTCTTGTTTTGGCTCTGCAAAGCAGCCTTTTCAAGGGTTGGCTTGGGTGACAAAATGTCTTGTGTAGGCGTGGGTTTGTCTCCCTCTCGCTCTCTCTCCCTAAGATGTGTCCGGCATAGGCCAGGGTGCCACTCGAGGCCCAAACCAATTCTGGTTATCGCTTCTCGGCCTTTTGGCTAAGATCAAGTGTAGTATCTGTGAGGCTCGGCAGATGCAATGCACACTGGAAGGTTGCGCTTGCTAGTACTCTGGATGTATAGTATATTCATCTAGAGGAAAACATGGCCCTACCAGGATCGAGGCTATTAGACTGAGTAAGTGTGGGGGCTATGGTGCAATGTGCCCCAGGACTGACGACCCTGGAGTGAGTCTGAGCTTGCTGGCTTGGGACCCCGGCGAGCCTTGGGCTCTGTAGCACACCGTACCTTGCCCTTTCATACTTTCTGAGCATATTGCTCTATCCCGGCCTTCTGGCTAGGAAGGGAAATTTTTATAATCATGGTCGGAGGTCCGTTCAGCTTTGGGCTGAGAAACCAACACCCGGTTGGAGGTCCGGGTCAGCTTCGGCTGAGAAACCAACACCCGGTTTGAGGTCCGGGTCAGCTTCGGCTGAGAAACCAACACCCGGTTGGAGGTCCGGGTCAGCTTCGGCTGAGAAACCAACACCCGGTTGGAGGTCCGGGTCAGCTTCGGCTGAGAAACCAACACCCGGTTGGAGGTCCGGTTAGCCTTGGGCTGAGAAACTAACACCGGTTGACGGTCCGGGCAGTTTCGGCTGCGAAACCAACAACTAGTAGCTCTCTACTCCACTTGGGTAAGATGCCTGGGTGGACGCTGGGAGCAACGACAAGGCTCAACCAGGCTTCGGCTTGGGGGAGCACCGAAGATCCCTGACCCTTGCTGTGGCCTTCTGGCTCGGAGGGACGGGGTTGATTTTTGGGGACCCTCTCCTCACGGAAGGGTCCACACGAATCCTAGCCTTTGCACTGTTTTTGGTGTGACTTCGGTCATGCATTTTTTGCGGTGCTTTGGAAAGCTTCATTAAATCAAAAATCTGTTCTTATCAGTTTAATATCTGATACGTCCCCTATCTGGGGACCATATATTAAATGGATTTTTAGAACAGGGAGATGGAAAAAGAGCTTGCTCTGTCCACTCCACGCATTGACCTGGTATTGCAGTACCTCCAGGAACGGTGCACCCCTTCTTAACCCAGTTTCCAAAAGCAGAACTCAATTCACCTGATTCATATTAGCCCGATTTAATGAATTGGAAGAAAGCATACGTCTTCATATGCACCTCAATTTGGCCCATTCACTTTTCACACTTCCTCCTTTTGTTTTTTATCTTTCACACTTTTGACTTTCTTTATTCATCCAAATAGCAAACTCATCACCACTCAACCTGACCAACTCGGCTATGTCCCCGTGCTGCAGTTCTCTGTCTTATCTAGATCATTTGCAATTGAATGGAATAGATCCCTTTTGGACAAAGTGGATTCACCTGCTGCTGCAGTGACCACAGGTGTGATAACATCTAGAATTGGCATCTGGTGCGATCTCTCCGCTTCCACTCCAAAGAAAGTTACCTGTTTATTCCTATCATGCATTGGTTTTTGGGGTTTTCTTTGAGTAATGATGATCTCTTTAGTAGTCTGTTGGCGCCCTCTCCTGGAGGAATAGTTTGCTTGCTCTTGGACATTCTAAAAGAGAGGTCATGATAGACATTGAGCTTCTGAGCTCAATTGGGGACAGTCATGGGTGATGAATGTTTGCAACCTACTGCGAAGCCTCATACCGCAATATAAGGAACGTCAAATACTAAGAAAGGGCGGCCTATGAAAGAATTACTACTTTCAATAAGTACACTTAAACGGCTAATTGGGAATAGAAAAACTGTAAAAAGCCCTCTGAGAAAGCCCCCCTCTAACCTTTGATAGTAAGCTTTTCTGTAGTCTGCCTGTTGATGTATTTTCCGTTTGAACTGTGCACAACATGAAGAGACGGAACACTGGCGGCTTGTCACAATGCCCCCCGATGACATCACAATAGCGCTGCTGCCTAGAAAACAAGCTGCGCAGAAGAAGTTGTTCTTTGGGTGGGAGGGTGGGCTAGTGGAAGGAGGGGGCAATCTCTTTTTTTCCCGGGTGGTAGGGGGATGACAGGAGAAGGGAAGCGGGTGGTGAGAAAGGTACAGAGGGCAGGGTTTGGGGGCTGGGAAGGAAAGGGAAAAGATTAGGGTTTGGGGATGATGAAAGGGCTTTCTACGGGTAAGGATGGCAAAGGGTGGCAGTGACGGAAAGTCAGGCAACCTGTCCTGTCCGTCTTTTTGTATCGTGAATTGGAAAGACTGCAAGGGGGAGGGGAGTTGCTTGCGCCCTAAAGGAGGAGTTATTCAGATTCATTGCAGTGGGCGGCGGCTGCAAAACGCACCATTCTTCTTGTTTTGGCTCTGCAAAGCAGCCTTTTCAAGGGTTGGCTTGGGTGACAAAATGTCTTGTGTAGGCGTGGGTTTGTCTCCCTCTCGCTCTCTCTCCCTAAGATGTGTCCGGCATAGGCCAGGGTGCCACTCGAGGCCCAAACCAATTCTGGTTATCGCTTCTCGGCCTTTTGGCTAAGATCAAGTGTAGTATCTGTTCTTATCAGTTTAATATCTGATACGTCCCCTATCTGGGGACCATATATTAAATGGATTTTTAGAACAGGGAGATGGAAAAAGAGCTTGCTCTGTCCACTCCACGCATTGACCTGGTATTGCAGTACCTCCAGGAACGGTGCACCCCTTCTTAACCCAGTTTCCAAAAGCAGAACTCAATTCACCTGATTCATATTAGCCCGATTTAATGAATTGGAAGAAAGCATACGTCTTCATATGCACCTCAATTTGGCCCATTCACTTTTCACACTTCCTCCTTTTGTTTTTTATCTTTCACACTTTTGACTTTCTTTATTCATCCAAATAGCAAACTCATCACCACTCAACCTGACCAACTCGGCTATGTCCCCGTGCTGCAGTTCTCTGTCTTATCTAGATCATTTGCAATTGAATGGAATAGATCCCTTTTGGACAAAGTGGATTCACCTGCTGCTGCAGTGACCACAGGTGTGATAACATCTAGAATTGGCATCTGGTGCGATCTCTCCGCTTCCACTCCAAAGAAAGTTACCTGTTTATTCCTATCATGCATTGGTTTTTGGGGTTTTCTTTGAGTAATGATGATCTCTTTAGTAGTCTGTTGGCGCCCTCTCCTGGAGGAATAGTTTGCTTGCTCTTGGACATTCTAAAAGAGAGGTCATGATAGACATTGAGCTTCTGAGCTCAATTGGGGACAGTCATGGGTGATGAATGTTTGCAACCTACTGCGAAGCCTCATACCGCAATATAAGGAACGTCAAATACTAAGAAAGGGCGGCCTATGAAAGAATTACTACTTTCAATAAGTACACTTAAACGGCTAATTGGGAATAGAAAAACTGTAAAAAGCCCTCTGAGAAAGCCCCCCTCTAACCTTTGATAGTAAGCTTTTCTGTAGTCTGCCTGTTGATGTATTTTCCGTTTGAACTGTGCACAACATGAAGAGACGGAACACTGGCGGCTTGTCACAATGCCCCCCGATGACATCACAATAGCGCTGCTGCCTAGAAAACAAGCTGCGCAGAAGAAGTTGTTCTTTGGGTGGGAGGGTGGGCTAGTGGAAGGAGGGGGCAATCTCTTTTTTTCCCGGGTGGTAGGGGGATGACAGGAGAAGGGAAGCGGGTGGTGAGAAAGGTACAGAGGGCAGGGTTTGGGGGCTGGGAAGGAAAGGGAAAAGATTAGGGTTTGGGGATGATGAAAGGGCTTTCTACGGGTAAGGATGGCAAAGGGTGGCAGTGACGGAAAGTCAGGCAACCTGTCCTGTCCGTCTTTTTGTATCGTGAATTGGAAAGACTGCAAGGGGGAGGGGAGTTGCTTGCGCCCTAAAGGAGGAGTTATTCAGATTCATTGCAGTGGGCGGCGGCTGCAAAACGCACCATTCTTCTTGTTTTGGCTCTGCAAAGCAGCCTTTTCAAGGGTTGGCTTGGGTGACAAAATGTCTTGTGTAGGCGTGGGTTTGTCTCCCTCTCGCTCTCTCTCCCTAAGATGTGTCCGGCATAGGCCAGGGTGCCACTCGAGGCCCAAACCAATTCTGGTTATCGCTTCTCGGCCTTTTGGCTAAGATCAAGTGTAGTATCTGTTCTTATCAGTTTAATATCTGATACGTCCCCTATCTGGGGACCATATATTAAATGGATTTTTAGAACAGGGAGATGGAAAAAGAGCTTGCTCTGTCCACTCCACGCATTGACCTGGTATTGCAGTACCTCCAGGAACGGTGCACCCCTTCTTAACCCAGTTTCCAAAAGCAGAACTCAATTCACCTGATTCATATTAGCCCGATTTAATGAATTGGAAGAAAGCATACGTCTTCATATGCACCTCAATTTGGCCCATTCACTTTTCACACTTCCTCCTTTTGTTTTTTATCTTTCACACTTTTGACTTTCTTTATTCATCCAAATAGCAAACTCATCACCACTCAACCTGACCAACTCGGCTATGTCCCCGTGCTGCAGTTCTCTGTCTTATCTAGATCATTTGCAATTGAATGGAATAGATCCCTTTTGGACAAAGTGGATTCACCTGCTGCTGCAGTGACCACAGGTGTGATAACATCTAGAATTGGCATCTGGTGCGATCTCTCCGCTTCCACTCCAAAGAAAGTTACCTGTTTATTCCTATCATGCATTGGTTTTTGGGGTTTTCTTTGAGTAATGATGATCTCTTTAGTAGTCTGTTGGCGCCCTCTCCTGGAGGAATAGTTTGCTTGCTCTTGGACATTCTAAAAGAGAGGTCATGATAGACATTGAGCTTCTGAGCTCAATTGGGGACAGTCATGGGTGATGAATGTTTGCAACCTACTGCGAAGCCTCATACCGCAATATAAGGAACGTCAAATACTAAGAAAGGGCGGCCTATGAAAGAATTACTACTTTCAATAAGTACACTTAAACGGCTAATTGGGAATAGAAAAACTGTAAAAAGCCCTCTGAGAAAGCCCCCCTCTAACCTTTGATAGTAAGCTTTTCTGTAGTCTGCCTGTTGATGTATTTTCCGTTTGAACTGTGCACAACATGAAGAGACGGAACACTGGCGGCTTGTCACAATGCCCCCCGATGACATCACAATAGCGCTGCTGCCTAGAAAACAAGCTGCGCAGAAGAAGTTGTTCTTTGGGTGGGAGGGTGGGCTAGTGGAAGGAGGGGGCAATCTCTTTTTTTCCCGGGTGGTAGGGGGATGACAGGAGAAGGGAAGCGGGTGGTGAGAAAGGTACAGAGGGCAGGGTTTGGGGGCTGGGAAGGAAAGGGAAAAGATTAGGGTTTGGGGATGATGAAAGGGCTTTCTACGGGTAAGGATGGCAAAGGGTGGCAGTGACGGAAAGTCAGGCAACCTGTCCTGTCCGTCTTTTTGTATCGTGAATTGGAAAGACTGCAAGGGGGAGGGGAGTTGCTTGCGCCCTAAAGGAGGAGTTATTCAGATTCATTGCAGTGGGCGGCGGCTGCAAAACGCACCATTCTTCTTGTTTTGGCTCTGCAAAGCAGCCTTTTCAAGGGTTGGCTTGGGTGACAAAATGTCTTGTGTAGGCGTGGGTTTGTCTCCCTCTCGCTCTCTCTCCCTAAGATGTGTCCGGCATAGGCCAGGGTGCCACTCGAGGCCCAAACCAATTCTGGTTATCGCTTCTCGGCCTTTTGGCTAAGATCAAGTGTAGTATCTGTTCTTATCAGTTTAATATCTGATACGTCCCCTATCTGGGGACCATATATTAAATGGATTTTTAGAACAGGGAGATGGAAAAAGAGCTTGCTCTGTCCACTCCACGCATTGACCTGGTATTGCAGTACCTCCAGGAACGGTGCACCCCTTCTTAACCCAGTTTCCAAAAGCAGAACTCAATTCACCTGATTCATATTAGCCCGATTTAATGAATTGGAAGAAAGCATACGTCTTCATATGCACCTCAATTTGGCCCATTCACTTTTCACACTTCCTCCTTTTGTTTTTTATCTTTCACACTTTTGACTTTCTTTATTCATCCAAATAGCAAACTCATCACCACTCAACCTGACCAACTCGGCTATGTCCCCGTGCTGCAGTTCTCTGTCTTATCTAGATCATTTGCAATTGAATGGAATAGATCCCTTTTGGACAAAGTGGATTCACCTGCTGCTGCAGTGACCACAGGTGTGATAACATCTAGAATTGGCATCTGGTGCGATCTCTCCGCTTCCACTCCAAAGAAAGTTACCTGTTTATTCCTATCATGCATTGGTTTTTGGGGTTTTCTTTGAGTAATGATGATCTCTTTAGTAGTCTGTTGGCGCCCTCTCCTGGAGGAATAGTTTGCTTGCTCTTGGACATTCTAAAAGAGAGGTCATGATAGACATTGAGCTTCTGAGCTCAATTGGGGACAGTCATGGGTGATGAATGTTTGCAACCTACTGCGAAGCCTCATACCGCAATATAAGGAACGTCAAATACTAAGAAAGGGCGGCCTATGAAAGAATTACTACTTTCAATAAGTACACTTAAACGGCTAATTGGGAATAGAAAAACTGTAAAAAGCCCTCTGAGAAAGCCCCCCTCTAACCTTTGATAGTAAGCTTTTCTGTAGTCTGCCTGTTGATGTATTTTCCGTTTGAACTGTGCACAACATGAAGAGACGGAACACTGGCGGCTTGTCACAATGCCCCCCGATGACATCACAATAGCGCTGCTGCCTAGAAAACAAGCTGCGCAGAAGAAGTTGTTCTTTGGGTGGGAGGGTGGGCTAGTGGAAGGAGGGGGCAATCTCTTTTTTTCCCGGGTGGTAGGGGGATGACAGGAGAAGGGAAGCGGGTGGTGAGAAAGGTACAGAGGGCAGGGTTTGGGGGCTGGGAAGGAAAGGGAAAAGATTAGGGTTTGGGGATGATGAAAGGGCTTTCTACGGGTAAGGATGGCAAAGGGTGGCAGTGACGGAAAGTCAGGCAACCTGTCCTGTCCGTCTTTTTGTATCGTGAATTGGAAAGACTGCAAGGGGGAGGGGAGTTGCTTGCGCCCTAAAGGAGGAGTTATTCAGATTCATTGCAGTGGGCGGCGGCTGCAAAACGCACCATTCTTCTTGTTTTGGCTCTGCAAAGCAGCCTTTTCAAGGGTTGGCTTGGGTGACAAAATGTCTTGTGTAGGCGTGGGTTTGTCTCCCTCTCGCTCTCTCTCCCTAAGATGTGTCCGGCATAGGCCAGGGTGCCACTCGAGGCCCAAACCAATTCTGGTTATCGCTTCTCGGCCTTTTGGCTAAGATCAAGTGTAGTATCTGTTCTTATCAGTTTAATATCTGATACGTCCCCTATCTGGGGACCATATATTAAATGGATTTTTAGAACAGGGAGATGGAAAAAGAGCTTGCTCTGTCCACTCCACGCATTGACCTGGTATTGCAGTACCTCCAGGAACGGTGCACCCCTTCTTAACCCAGTTTCCAAAAGCAGAACTCAATTCACCTGATTCATATTAGCCCGATTTAATGAATTGGAAGAAAGCATACGTCTTCATATGCACCTCAATTTGGCCCATTCACTTTTCACACTTCCTCCTTTTGTTTTTTATCTTTCACACTTTTGACTTTCTTTATTCATCCAAATAGCAAACTCATCACCACTCAACCTGACCAACTCGGCTATGTCCCCGTGCTGCAGTTCTCTGTCTTATCTAGATCATTTGCAATTGAATGGAATAGATCCCTTTTGGACAAAGTGGATTCACCTGCTGCTGCAGTGACCACAGGTGTGATAACATCTAGAATTGGCATCTGGTGCGATCTCTCCGCTTCCACTCCAAAGAAAGTTACCTGTTTATTCCTATCATGCATTGGTTTTTGGGGTTTTCTTTGAGTAATGATGATCTCTTTAGTAGTCTGTTGGCGCCCTCTCCTGGAGGAATAGTTTGCTTGCTCTTGGACATTCTAAAAGAGAGGTCATGATAGACATTGAGCTTCTGAGCTCAATTGGGGACAGTCATGGGTGATGAATGTTTGCAACCTACTGCGAAGCCTCATACCGCAATATAAGGAACGTCAAATACTAAGAAAGGGCGGCCTATGAAAGAATTACTACTTTCAATAAGTACACTTAAACGGCTAATTGGGAATAGAAAAACTGTAAAAAGCCCTCTGAGAAAGCCCCCCTCTAACCTTTGATAGTAAGCTTTTCTGTAGTCTGCCTGTTGATGTATTTTCCGTTTGAACTGTGCACAACATGAAGAGACGGAACACTGGCGGCTTGTCACAATGCCCCCCGATGACATCACAATAGCGCTGCTGCCTAGAAAACAAGCTGCGCAGAAGAAGTTGTTCTTTGGGTGGGAGGGTGGGCTAGTGGAAGGAGGGGGCAATCTCTTTTTTTCCCGGGTGGTAGGGGGATGACAGGAGAAGGGAAGCGGGTGGTGAGAAAGGTACAGAGGGCAGGGTTTGGGGGCTGGGAAGGAAAGGGAAAAGATTAGGGTTTGGGGATGATGAAAGGGCTTTCTACGGGTAAGGATGGCAAAGGGTGGCAGTGACGGAAAGTCAGGCAACCTGTCCTGTCCGTCTTTTTGTATCGTGAATTGGAAAGACTGCAAGGGGGAGGGGAGTTGCTTGCGCCCTAAAGGAGGAGTTATTCAGATTCATTGCAGTGGGCGGCGGCTGCAAAACGCACCATTCTTCTTGTTTTGGCTCTGCAAAGCAGCCTTTTCAAGGGTTGGCTTGGGTGACAAAATGTCTTGTGTAGGCGTGGGTTTGTCTCCCTCTCGCTCTCTCTCCCTAAGATGTGTCCGGCATAGGCCAGGGTGCCACTCGAGGCCCAAACCAATTCTGGTTATCGCTTCTCGGCCTTTTGGCTAAGATCAAGTGTAGTATCTGTTCTTATCAGTTTAATATCTGATACGTCCCCTATCTGGGGACCATATATTAAATGGATTTTTAGAACAGGGAGATGGAAAAAGAGCTTGCTCTGTCCACTCCACGCATTGACCTGGTATTGCAGTACCTCCAGGAACGGTGCACCCCTTCTTAACCCAGTTTCCAAAAGCAGAACTCAATTCACCTGATTCATATTAGCCCGATTTAATGAATTGGAAGAAAGCATACGTCTTCATATGCACCTCAATTTGGCCCATTCACTTTTCACACTTCCTCCTTTTGTTTTTTATCTTTCACACTTTTGACTTTCTTTATTCATCCAAATAGCAAACTCATCACCACTCAACCTGACCAACTCGGCTATGTCCCCGTGCTGCAGTTCTCTGTCTTATCTAGATCATTTGCAATTGAATGGAATAGATCCCTTTTGGACAAAGTGGATTCACCTGCTGCTGCAGTGACCACAGGTGTGATAACATCTAGAATTGGCATCTGGTGCGATCTCTCCGCTTCCACTCCAAAGAAAGTTACCTGTTTATTCCTATCATGCATTGGTTTTTGGGGTTTTCTTTGAGTAATGATGATCTCTTTAGTAGTCTGTTGGCGCCCTCTCCTGGAGGAATAGTTTGCTTGCTCTTGGACATTCTAAAAGAGAGGTCATGATAGACATTGAGCTTCTGAGCTCAATTGGGGACAGTCATGGGTGATGAATGTTTGCAACCTACTGCGAAGCCTCATACCGCAATATAAGGAACGTCAAATACTAAGAAAGGGCGGCCTATGAAAGAATTACTACTTTCAATAAGTACACTTAAACGGCTAATTGGGAATAGAAAAACTGTAAAAAGCCCTCTGAGAAAGCCCCCCTCTAACCTTTGATAGTAAGCTTTTCTGTAGTCTGCCTGTTGATGTATTTTCCGTTTGAACTGTGCACAACATGAAGAGACGGAACACTGGCGGCTTGTCACAATGCCCCCCGATGACATCACAATAGCGCTGCTGCCTAGAAAACAAGCTGCGCAGAAGAAGTTGTTCTTTGGGTGGGAGGGTGGGCTAGTGGAAGGAGGGGGCAATCTCTTTTTTTCCCGGGTGGTAGGGGGATGACAGGAGAAGGGAAGCGGGTGGTGAGAAAGGTACAGAGGGCAGGGTTTGGGGGCTGGGAAGGAAAGGGAAAAGATTAGGGTTTGGGGATGATGAAAGGGCTTTCTACGGGTAAGGATGGCAAAGGGTGGCAGTGACGGAAAGTCAGGCAACCTGTCCTGTCCGTCTTTTTGTATCGTGAATTGGAAAGACTGCAAGGGGGAGGGGAGTTGCTTGCGCCCTAAAGGAGGAGTTATTCAGATTCATTGCAGTGGGCGGCGGCTGCAAAACGCACCATTCTTCTTGTTTTGGCTCTGCAAAGCAGCCTTTTCAAGGGTTGGCTTGGGTGACAAAATGTCTTGTGTAGGCGTGGGTTTGTCTCCCTCTCGCTCTCTCTCCCTAAGATGTGTCCGGCATAGGCCAGGGTGCCACTCGAGGCCCAAACCAATTCTGGTTATCGCTTCTCGGCCTTTTGGCTAAGATCAAGTGTAGTATCTGTTCTTATCAGTTTAATATCTGATACGTCCCCTATCTGGGGACCATATATTAAATGGATTTTTAGAACAGGGAGATGGAAAAAGAGCTTGCTCTGTCCACTCCACGCATTGACCTGGTATTGCAGTACCTCCAGGAACGGTGCACCCCTTCTTAACCCAGTTTCCAAAAGCAGAACTCAATTCACCTGATTCATATTAGCCCGATTTAATGAATTGGAAGAAAGCATACGTCTTCATATGCACCTCAATTTGGCCCATTCACTTTTCACACTTCCTCCTTTTGTTTTTTATCTTTCACACTTTTGACTTTCTTTATTCATCCAAATAGCAAACTCATCACCACTCAACCTGACCAACTCGGCTATGTCCCCGTGCTGCAGTTCTCTGTCTTATCTAGATCATTTGCAATTGAATGGAATAGATCCCTTTTGGACAAAGTGGATTCACCTGCTGCTGCAGTGACCACAGGTGTGATAACATCTAGAATTGGCATCTGGTGCGATCTCTCCGCTTCCACTCCAAAGAAAGTTACCTGTTTATTCCTATCATGCATTGGTTTTTGGGGTTTTCTTTGAGTAATGATGATCTCTTTAGTAGTCTGTTGGCGCCCTCTCCTGGAGGAATAGTTTGCTTGCTCTTGGACATTCTAAAAGAGAGGTCATGATAGACATTGAGCTTCTGAGCTCAATTGGGGACAGTCATGGGTGATGAATGTTTGCAACCTACTGCGAAGCCTCATACCGCAATATAAGGAACGTCAAATACTAAGAAAGGGCGGCCTATGAAAGAATTACTACTTTCAATAAGTACACTTAAACGGCTAATTGGGAATAGAAAAACTGTAAAAAGCCCTCTGAGAAAGCCCCCCTCTAACCTTTGATAGTAAGCTTTTCTGTAGTCTGCCTGTTGATGTATTTTGAACTGTGCACAACATGAAGAGACGGAACACTGGCGGCTTGTCACAATGCCCCCCGATGACATCACAATAGCGCTGCTGCCTAGAAAACAAGCTGCGCAGAAGAAGTTGTTCTTTGGGTGGGAGGGTGGGCTAGTGGAAGGAGGGGGCAATCTCTTTTTTTCCCGGGTGGTAGGGGGATGACAGGAGAAGGGAAGCGGGTGGTGAGAAAGGTACAGAGGGCAGGGTTTGGGGGCTGGGAAGGAAAGGGAAAAGATTAGGGTTTGGGGATGATGAAAGGGCTTTCTACGGGTAAGGATGGCAAAGGGTGGCAGTGACGGAAAGTCAGGCAACCTGTCCTGTCCGTCTTTTTGTATCGTGAATTGGAAAGACTGCAAGGGGGAGGGGAGTTGCTTGCGCCCTAAAGGAGGAGTTATTCAGATTCATTGCAGTGGGCGGCGGCTGCAAAACGCACCATTCTTCTTGTTTTGGCTCTGCAAAGCAGCCTTTTCAAGGGTTGGCTTGGGTGACAAAATGTCTTGTGTAGGCGTGGGTTTGTCTCCCTCTCGCTCTCTCTCCCTAAGATGTGTCCGGCATAGGCCAGGGTGCCACTCGAGGCCCAAACCAATTCTGGTTATCGCTTCTCGGCCTTTTGGCTAAGATCAAGTGTAGTATCTGTTCTTATCAGTTTAATATCTGATACGTCCCCTATCTGGGGACCATATATTAAATGGATTTTTAGAACAGGGAGATGGAAAAAGAGCTTGCTCTGTCCACTCCACGCATTGACCTGGTATTGCAGTACCTCCAGGAACGGTGCACCCCTTCTTAACCCAGTTTCCAAAAGCAGAACTCAATTCACCTGATTCATATTAGCCCGATTTAATGAATTGGAAGAAAGCATACGTCTTCATATGCACCTCAATTTGGCCCATTCACTTTTCACACTTCCTCCTTTTGTTTTTTATCTTTCACACTTTTGACTTTCTTTATTCATCCAAATAGCAAACTCATCACCACTTAACCTGACCAACTCGGCTATGTCCCCGTGCTGCAGTTCTCTGTCTTATCTAGATCATTTGCAATTGAATGGAATAGATCCCTTTTGGACAAAGTGGATTCACCTGCTGCTGCAGTGACCACAGGTGTGATAACATCTAGAATTGGCATCTGGTGCGATCTCTCCGCTTCCACTCCAAAGAAAGTTACCTGTTTATTCCTATCATGCATTGGTTTTTGGGGTTTTCTTTGAGTAATGATGATCTCTTTAGTAGTCTGTTGGCGTCCTCTCCTGGAGGAATAGTTTGCTTGCTCTTGGACATTCTAAAAGAGAGGTCATGATAGACATTGAGCTTCTGAGCTCAATTGGGGACAGTCATGGGTGATGAATGTTTGCAACCTACTGCGAAGCCTCATACCGCAATATAAGGAACGTCAAATACTAAGAAAGGGCGGCCTATGAAAGAATTACTACTTTCAATAAGTACACTTAAACGGCTAATTGGGAATAGAAAAACTGTAAAAAGCCCTCTGAGAAAGCCCCCCTCTAACCTTTGATAGTAAGCTTTTCTGTAGTCTGCCTGTTGATGTATTTTCCGTTTGAACTGTGCACAACATGAAGAGACGGAACACTGGCGGCTTGTCACAATGCCCCCCGATGACATCACAATAGCGCTGCTGCCTAGAAAACAAGCTGCGCAGAAGAAGTTGTTCTTTGGGTGGGAGGGTGGGCTAGTGGAAGGAGGGGGCAATCTCTTTTTTTCCCGGGTGGTAGGGGGATGACAGGAGAAGGGAAGCGGGTGGTGAGAAAGGTACAGAGGGCAGGGTTTGGGGGCTGGGAAGGAAAGGGAAAAGATTAGGGTTTGGGGATGATGAAAGGGCTTTCTACGGGTAAGGATGGCAAAGGGTGGCAGTGACGGAAAGTCAGGCAACCTGTCCTGTCCGTCTTTTTGTATCGTGAATTGGAAAGACTGCAAGGGGGAGGGGAGTTGCTTGCGCCCTAAAGGAGGAGTTATTCAGATTCATTGCAGTGGGCGGCGGCTGCAAAACGCACCATTCTTCTTGTTTTGGCTCTGCAAAGCAGCCTTTTCAAGGGTTGGCTTGGGTGACAAAATGTCTTGTGTAGGCGTGGGTTTGTCTCCCTCTCGCTCTCTCTCCCTAAGATGTGTCCGGCATAGGCCAGGGTGCCACTCGAGGCCCAAACCAATTCTGGTTATCGCTTCTCGGCCTTTTGGCTAAGATCAAGTGTAGTATCTGTTCTTATCAGTTTAATATCTGATACGTCCCCTATCTGGGGACCATATATTAAATGGATTTTTAGAACAGGGAGATGGAAAAAGAGCTTGCTCTGTCCACTCCACGCATTGACCTGGTATTGCAGTACCTCCAGGAACGGTGCACCCCTTCTTAACCCAGTTTCCAAAAGCAGAACTCAATTCACCTGATTCATATTAGCCCGATTTAATGAATTGGAAGAAAGCATACGTCTTCATATGCACCTCAATTTGGCCCATTCACTTTTCACACTTCCTCCTTTTGTTTTTTATCTTTCACACTTTTGACTTTCTTTATTCATCCAAATAGCAAACTCATCACCACTCAACCTGACCAACTCGGCTATGTCCCCGTGCTGCAGTTCTCTGTCTTATCTAGATCATTTGCAATTGAATGGAATAGATCCCTTTTGGACAAAGTGGATTCACCTGCTGCTGCAGTGACCACAGGTGTGATAACATCTAGAATTGGCATCTGGTGCGATCTCTCCGCTTCCACTCCAAAGAAAGTTACCTGTTTATTCCTATCATGCATTGGTTTTTGGGGTTTTCTTTGAGTAATGATGATCTCTTTAGTAGTCTGTTGGCGCCCTCTCCTGGAGGAATAGTTTGCTTGCTCTTGGACATTCTAAAAGAGAGGTCATGATAGACATTGAGCTTCTGAGCTCAATTGGGGACAGTCATGGGTGATGAATGTTTGCAACCTACTGCGAAGCCTCATACCGCAATATAAGGAACGTCAAATACTAAGAAAGGGCGGCCTATGAAAGAATTACTACTTTCAATAAGTACACTTAAACGGCTAATTGGGAATAGGAAAACTGTAAAAAGCCCTCTGAGAAAGCCCCCCTCTAACCTTTGATAGTAAGCTTTTCTGTAGTCTGCCTGTTGATGTATTTTCCGTTTGAACTGTGCACAACATGAAGAGACGGAACACTGGCGGCTTGTCACAATGCCCCCCGATGACATCACAATAGCGCTGCTGCCTAGAAAACAAGCTGCGCAGAAGAAGTTGTTCTTTGGGTGGGAGGGTGGGCTAGTGGAAGGAGGGGGCAATCTCTTTTTTTCCCGGGTGGTAGGGGGATGACAGGAGAAGGGAAGCGGGTGGTGAGAAAGGTACAGAGGGCAGGGTTTGGGGGCTGGGAAGGAAAGGGAAAAGATTAGGGTTTGGGGATGATGAAAGGGCTTTCTACGGGTAAGGATGGCAAAGGGTGGCAGTGACGGAAAGTCAGGCAACCTGTCCTGTCCGTCTTTTTGTATCGTGAATTGGAAAGACTGCAAGGGGGAGGGGAGTTGCTTGCGCCCTAAAGGAGGAGTTATTCAGATTCATTGCAGTGGGCGGCGGCTGCAAAACGCACCATTCTTCTTGTTTTGGCTCTGCAAAGCAGCCTTTTCAAGGGTTGGCTTGGGTGACAAAATGTCTTGTGTAGGCGTGGGTTTGTCTCCCTCTCGCTCTCTCTCCCTAAGATGTGTCCGGCATAGGCCAGGGTGCCACTCGAGGCCCAAACCAATTCTGGTTATCGCTTCTCGGCCTTTTGGCTAAGATCAAGTGTAGTATCTGTTCTTATCAGTTTAATATCTGATACGTCCCCTATCTGGGGACCATATATTAAATGGATTTTTAGAACAGGGAGATGGAAAAAGAGCTTGCTCTGTCCACTCCACGCATTGACCTGGTATTGCAGTACCTCCAGGAACGGTGCACCCCTTCTTAACCCAGTTTCCAAAAGCAGAACTCAATTCACCTGATTCATATTAGCCCGATTTAATGAATTGGAAGAAAGCATACGTCTTCATATGCACCTCAATTTGGCCCATTCACTTTTCACACTTCCTCCTTTTGTTTTTTATCTTTCACACTTTTGACTTTCTTTATTCATCCAAATAGCAAACTCATCACCACTCAACCTGACCAACTCGGCTATGTCCCCGTGCTGCAGTTCTCTGTCTTATCTAGATCATTTGCAATTGAATGGAATAGATCCCTTTTGGACAAAGTGGATTCACCTGCTGCTGCAGTGACCACAGGTGTGATAACATCTAGAATTGGCATCTGGTGCGATCTCTCCGCTTCCACTCCAAAGAAAGTTACCTGTTTATTCCTATCATGCATTGGTTTTTGGGGTTTTCTTTGAGTAATGATGATCTCTTTAGTAGTCTGTTGGCGCCCTCTCCTGGAGGAATAGTTTGCTTGCTCTTGGACATTCTAAAAGAGAGGTCATGATAGACATTGAGCTTCTGAGCTCAATTGGGGACAGTCATGGGTGATGAATGTTTGCAACCTACTGCGAAGCCTCATACCGCAATATAAGGAACGTCAAATACTAAGAAAGGGCGGCCTATGAAAGAATTACTACTTTCAATAAGTACACTTAAACGGCTAATTGGGAATAGAAAAACTGTAAAAAGCCCTCTGAGAAAGCCCCCCTCTAACCTTTGATAGTAAGCTTTTCTGTAGTCTGCCTGTTGATGTATTTTCCGTTTGAACTGTGCACAACATGAAGAGACGGAACACTGGCGGCTTGTCACAATGCCCCCCGATGACATCACAATAGCGCTGCTGCCTAGAAAACAAGCTGCGCAGAAGAAGTTGTTCTTTGGGTGGGAGGGTGGGCTAGTGGAAGGAGGGGGCAATCTCTTTTTTTCCCGGGTGGTAGGGGGATGACAGGAGAAGGGAAGCGGGTGGTGAGAAAGGTACAGAGGGCAGGGTTTGGGGGCTGGGAAGGAAAGGGAAAAGATTAGGGTTTGGGGATGATGAAAGGGCTTTCTACGGGTAAGGATGGCAAAGGGTGGCAGTGACGGAAAGTCAGGCAACCTGTCCTGTCCGTCTTTTTGTATCGTGAATTGGAAAGACTGCAAGGGGGAGGGGAGTTGCTTGCGCCCTAAAGGAGGAGTTATTCAGATTCATTGCAGTGGGCGGCGGCTGCAAAACGCACCATTCTTCTTGTTTTGGCTCTGCAAAGCAGCCTTTTCAAGGGTTGGCTTGGGTGACAAAATGTCTTGTGTAGGCGTGGGTTTGTCTCCCTCTCGCTCTCTCTCCCTAAGATGTGTCCGGCATAGGCCAGGGTGCCACTCGAGGCCCAAACCAATTCTGGTTATCGCTTCTCGGCCTTTTGGCTAAGATCAAGTGTAGTATCTGTTCTTATCAGTTTAATATCTGATACGTCCCCTATCTGGGGACCATATATTAAATGGATTTTTAGAACAGGGAGATGGAAAAAGAGCTTGCTCTGTCCACTCCACGCATTGACCTGGTATTGCAGTACCTCCAGGAACGGTGCACCCCTTCTTAACCCAGTTTCCAAAAGCAGAACTCAATTCACCTGATTCATATTAGCCCGATTTAATGAATTGGAAGAAAGCATACGTCTTCATATGCACCTCAATTTGGCCCATTCACTTTTCACACTTCCTCCTTTTGTTTTTTATCTTTCACACTTTTGACTTTCTTTATTCATCCAAATAGCAAACTCATCACCACTCAACCTGACCAACTCGGCTATGTCCCCGTGCTGCAGTTCTCTGTCTTATCTAGATCATTTGCAATTGAATGGAATAGATCCCTTTTGGACAAAGTGGATTCACCTGCTGCTGCAGTGACCACAGGTGTGATAACATCTAGAATTGGCATCTGGTGCGATCTCTCCGCTTCCACTCCAAAGAAAGTTACCTGTTTATTCCTATCATGCATTGGTTTTTGGGGTTTTCTTTGAGTAATGATGATCTCTTTAGTAGTCTGTTGGCGCCCTCTCCTGGAGGAATAGTTTGCTTGCTCTTGGACATTCTAAAAGAGAGGTCATGATAGACATTGAGCTTCTGAGCTCAATTGGGGACAGTCATGGGTGATGAATGTTTGCAACCTACTGCGAAGCCTCATACCGCAATATAAGGAACGTCAAATACTAAGAAAGGGCGGCCTATGAAAGAATTACTACTTTCAATAAGTACACTTAAACGGCTAATTGGGAATAGAAAAACTGTAAAAAGCCCTCTGAGAAAGCCCCCCTCTAACCTTTGATAGTAAGCTTTTCTGTAGTCTGCCTGTTGATGTATTTTCCGTTTGAACTGTGCACAACATGAAGAGACGGAACACTGGCGGCTTGTCACAATGCCCCCCGATGACATCACAATAGCGCTGCTGCCTAGAAAACAAGCTGCGCAGAAGAAGTTGTTCTTTGGGTGGGAGGGTGGGCTAGTGGAAGGAGGGGGCAATCTCTTTTTTTCCCGGGTGGTAGGGGGATGACAGGAGAAGGGAAGCGGGTGGTGAGAAAGGTACAGAGGGCAGGGTTTGGGGGCTGGGAAGGAAAGGGAAAAGATTAGGGTTTGGGGATGATGAAAGGGCTTTCTACGGGTAAGGATGGCAAAGGGTGGCAGTGACGGAAAGTCAGGCAACCTGTCCTGTCCGTCTTTTTGTATCGTGAATTGGAAAGACTGCAAGGGGGAGGGGAGTTGCTTGCGCCCTAAAGGAGGAGTTATTCAGATTCATTGCAGTGGGCGGCGGCTGCAAAACGCACCATTCTTCTTGTTTTGGCTCTGCAAAGCAGCCTTTTCAAGGGTTGGCTTGGGTGACAAAATGTCTTGTGTAGGCGTGGGTTTGTCTCCCTCTCGCTCTCTCTCCCTAAGATGTGTCCGGCATAGGCCAGGGTGCCACTCGAGGCCCAAACCAATTCTGGTTATCGCTTCTCGGCCTTTTGGCTAAGATCAAGTGTAGTATCTGTTCTTATCAGTTTAATATCTGATACGTCCCCTATCTGGGGACCATATATTAAATGGATTTTTAGAACAGGGAGATGGAAAAAGAGCTTGCTCTGTCCACTCCACGCATTGACCTGGTATTGCAGTACCTCCAGGAACGGTGCACCCCTTCTTAACCCAGTTTCCAAAAGCAGAACTCAATTCACCTGATTCATATTAGCCCGATTTAATGAATTGGAAGAAAGCATACGTCTTCATATGCACCTCAATTTGGCCCATTCACTTTTCACACTTCCTCCTTTTGTTTTTTATCTTTCACACTTTTGACTTTCTTTATTCATCCAAATAGCAAACTCATCACCACTCAACCTGACCAACTCGGCTATGTCCCCGTGCTGCAGTTCTCTGTCTTATCTAGATCATTTGCAATTGAATGGAATAGATCCCTTTTGGACAAAGTGGATTCACCTGCTGCTGCAGTGACCACAGGTGTGATAACATCTAGAATTGGCATCTGGTGCGATCTCTCCGCTTCCACTCCAAAGAAAGTTACCTGTTTATTCCTATCATGCATTGGTTTTTGGGGTTTTCTTTGAGTAATGATGATCTCTTTAGTAGTCTGTTGGCGCCCTCTCCTGGAGGAATAGTTTGCTTGCTCTTGGACATTCTAAAAGAGAGGTCATGATAGACATTGAGCTTCTGAGCTCAATTGGGGACAGTCATGGGTGATGAATGTTTGCAACCTACTGCGAAGCCTCATACCGCAATATAAGGAACGTCAAATACTAAGAAAGGGCGGCCTATGAAAGAATTACTACTTTCAATAAGTACACTTAAACGGCTAATTGGGAATAGAAAAACTGTAAAAAGCCCTCTGAGAAAGCCCCCCTCTAACCTTTGATAGTAAGCTTTTCTGTAGTCTGCCTGTTGATGTATTTTCCGTTTGAACTGTGCACAACATGAAGAGACGGAACACTGGCGGCTTGTCACAATGCCCCCCGATGACATCACAATAGCGCTGCTGCCTAGAAAACAAGCTGCGCAGAAGAAGTTGTTCTTTGGGTGGGAGGGTGGGCTAGTGGAAGGAGGGGGCAATCTCTTTTTTTCCCGGGTGGTAGGGGGATGACAGGAGAAGGGAAGCGGGTGGTGAGAAAGGTACAGAGGGCAGGGTTTGGGGGCTGGGAAGGAAAGGGAAAAGATTAGGGTTTGGGGATGATGAAAGGGCTTTCTACGGGTAAGGATGGCAAAGGGTGGCAGTGACGGAAAGTCAGGCAACCTGTCCTGTCCGTCTTTTTGTATCGTGAATTGGAAAGACTGCAAGGGGGAGGGGAGTTGCTTGCGCCCTAAAGGAGGAGTTATTCAGATTCATTGCAGTGGGCGGCGGCTGCAAAACGCACCATTCTTCTTGTTTTGGCTCTGCAAAGCAGCCTTTTCAAGGGTTGGCTTGGGTGACAAAATGTCTTGTGTAGGCGTGGGTTTGTCTCCCTCTCGCTCTCTCTCCCTAAGATGTGTCCGGCATAGGCCAGGGTGCCACTCGAGGCCCAAACCAATTCTGGTTATCGCTTCTCGGCCTTTTGGCTAAGATCAAGTGTAGTATCTGTTCTTATCAGTTTAATATCTGATACGTCCCCTATCTGGGGACCATATATTAAATGGATTTTTAGAACAGGGAGATGGAAAAAGAGCTTGCTCTGTCCACTCCACGCATTGACCTGGTATTGCAGTACCTCCAGGAACGGTGCACCCCTTCTTAACCCAGTTTCCAAAAGCAGAACTCAATTCACCTGATTCATATTAGCCCGATTTAATGAATTGGAAGAAAGCATACGTCTTCATATGCACCTCAATTTGGCCCATTCACTTTTCACACTTCCTCCTTTTGTTTTTTATCTTTCACACTTTTGACTTTCTTTATTCATCCAAATAGCAAACTCATCACCACTCAACCTGACCAACTCGGCTATGTCCCCGTGCTGCAGTTCTCTGTCTTATCTAGATCATTTGCAATTGAATGGAATAGATCCCTTTTGGACAAAGTGGATTCACCTGCTGCTGCAGTGACCACAGGTGTGATAACATCTAGAATTGGCATCTGGTGCGATCTCTCCGCTTCCACTCCAAAGAAAGTTACCTGTTTATTCCTATCATGCATTGGTTTTTGGGGTTTTCTTTGAGTAATGATGATCTCTTTAGTAGTCTGTTGGCGCCCTCTCCTGGAGGAATAGTTTGCTTGCTCTTGGACATTCTAAAAGAGAGGTCATGATAGACATTGAGCTTCTGAGCTCAATTGGGGACAGTCATGGGTGATGAATGTTTGCAACCTACTGCGAAGCCTCATACCGCAATATAAGGAACGTCAAATACTAAGAAAGGGCGGCCTATGAAAGAATTACTACTTTCAATAAGTACACTTAAACGGCTAATTGGGAATAGAAAAACTGTAAAAAGCCCTCTGAGAAAGCCCCCCTCTAACCTTTGATAGTAAGCTTTTCTGTAGTCTGCCTGTTGATGTATTTTCCGTTTGAACTGTGCACAACATGAAGAGACGGAACACTGGCGGCTTGTCACAATGCCCCCCGATGACATCACAATAGCGCTGCTGCCTAGAAAACAAGCTGCGCAGAAGAAGTTGTTCTTTGGGTGGGAGGGTGGGCTAGTGGAAGGAGGGGGCAATCTCTTTTTTTCCCGGGTGGTAGGGGGATGACAGGAGAAGGGAAGCGGGTGGTGAGAAAGGTACAGAGGGCAGGGTTTGGGGGCTGGGAAGGAAAGGGAAAAGATTAGGGTTTGGGGATGATGAAAGGGCTTTCTACGGGTAAGGATGGCAAAGGGTGGCAGTGACGGAAAGTCAGGCAACCTGTCCTGTCCGTCTTTTTGTATCGTGAATTGGAAAGACTGCAAGGGGGAGGGGAGTTGCTTGCGCCCTAAAGGAGGAGTTATTCAGATTCATTGCAGTGGGCGGCGGCTGCAAAACGCACCATTCTTCTTGTTTTGGCTCTGCAAAGCAGCCTTTTCAAGGGTTGGCTTGGGTGACAAAATGTCTTGTGTAGGCGTGGGTTTGTCTCCCTCTCGCTCTCTCTCCCTAAGATGTGTCCGGCATAGGCCAGGGTGCCACTCAAGGCCCAAACCAATTCTGGTTATCGCTTCTCGGCCTTTTGGCTAAGATCAAGTGTAGTATCTGTTCTTATCAGTTTAATATCTGATACGTCCCCTATCTGGGGACCATATATTAAATGGATTTTTAGAACAGGGAGATGGAAAAAGAGCTTGCTCTGTCCACTCCACGCATTGACCTGGTATTGCAGTACCTCCAGGAACGGTGCACCCCTTCTTAACCCAGTTTCCAAAAGCAGAACTCAATTCACCTGATTCATATTAGCCCGATTTAATGAATTGGAAGAAAGCATACGTCTTCATATGCACCTCAATTTGGCCCATTCACTTTTCACACTTCCTCCTTTTGTTTTTTATCTTTCACACTTTTGACTTTCTTTATTCATCCAAATAGCAAACTCATCACCACTCAACCTGACCAACTCGGCTATGTCCCCGTGCTGCAGTTCTCTGTCTTATCTAGATCATTTGCAATTGAATGGAATAGATCCCTTTTGGACAAAGTGGATTCACCTGCTGCTGCAGTGACCACAGGTGTGATAACATCTAGAATTGGCATCTGGTGCGATCTCTCCGCTTCCACTCCAAAGAAAGTTACCTGTTTATTCCTATCATGCATTGGTTTTTGGGGTTTTCTTTGAGTAATGATGATCTCTTTAGTAGTCTGTTGGCGCCCTCTCCTGGAGGAATAGTTTGCTTGCTCTTGGACATTCTAAAAGAGAGGTCATGATAGACATTGAGCTTCTGAGCTCAATTGGGGACAGTCATGGGTGATGAATGTTTGCAACCTACTGCGAAGCCTCATACCGCAATATAAGGAACGTCAAATACTAAGAAAGGGCGGCCTATGAAAGAATTACTACTTTCAATAAGTACACTTAAACGGCTAATTGGGAATAGAAAAACTGTAAAAAGCCCTCTGAGAAAGCCCCCCTCTAACCTTTGATAGTAAGCTTTTCTGTAGTCTGCCTGTTGATGTATTTTCCGTTTGAACTGTGCACAACATGAAGAGACGGAACACTGGCGGCTTGTCACAATGCCCCCCGATGACATCACAATAGCGCTGCTGCCTAGAAAACAAGCTGCGCAGAAGAAGTTGTTCTTTGGGTGGGAGGGTGGGCTAGTGGAAGGAGGGGGCAATCTCTTTTTTTCCCGGGTGGTAGGGGGATGACAGGAGAAGGGAAGCGGGTGGTGAGAAAGGTACAGAGGGCAGGGTTTGGGGGCTGGGAAGGAAAGGGAAAAGATTAGGGTTTGGGGATGATGAAAGGGCTTTCTACGGGTAAGGATGGCAAAGGGTGGCAGTGACGGAAAGTCAGGCAACCTGTCCTGTCCGTCTTTTTGTATCGTGAATTGGAAAGACTGCAAGGGGGAGGGGAGTTGCTTGCGCCCTAAAGGAGGAGTTATTCAGATTCATTGCAGTGGGCGGCGGCTGCAAAACGCACCATTCTTCTTGTTTTGGCTCTGCAAAGCAGCCTTTTCAAGGGTTGGCTTGGGTGACAAAATGTCTTGTGTAGGCGTGGGTTTGTCTCCCTCTCGCTCTCTCTCCCTAAGATGTGTCCGGCATAGGCCAGGGTGCCACTCGAGGCCCAAACCAATTCTGGTTATCGCTTCTCGGCCTTTTGGCTAAGATCAAGTGTAGTATCTGTTCTTATCAGTTTAATATCTGATACGTCCCCTATCTGGGGACCATATATTAAATGGATTTTTAGAACAGGGAGATGGAAAAAGAGCTTGCTCTGTCCACTCCACGCATTGACCTGGTATTGCAGTACCTCCAGGAACGGTGCACCCCTTCTTAACCCAGTTTCCAAAAGCAGAACTCAATTCACCTGATTCATATTAGCCCGATTTAATGAATTGGAAGAAAGCATACGTCTTCATATGCACCTCAATTTGGCCCATTCACTTTTCACACTTCCTCCTTTTGTTTTTTATCTTTCACACTTTTGACTTTCTTTATTCATCCAAATAGCAAACTCATCACCACTCAACCTGACCAACTCGGCTATGTCCCCGTGCTGCAGTTCTCTGTCTTATCTAGATCATTTGCAATTGAATGGAATAGATCCCTTTTGGACAAAGTGGATTCACCTGCTGCTGCAGTGACCACAGGTGTGATAACATCTAGAATTGGCATCTGGTGCGATCTCTCCGCTTCCACTCCAAAGAAAGTTACCTGTTTATTCCTATCATGCATTGGTTTTTGGGGTTTTCTTTGAGTAATGATGATCTCTTTAGTAGTCTGTTGGCGCCCTCTCCTGGAGGAATAGTTTGCTTGCTCTTGGACATTCTAAAAGAGAGGTCATGATAGACATTGAGCTTCTGAGCTCAATTGGGGACAGTCATGGGTGATGAATGTTTGCAACCTACTGCGAAGCCTCATACCGCAATATAAGGAACGTCAAATACTAAGAAAGGGCGGCCTATGAAAGAATTACTACTTTCAATAAGTACACTTAAACGGCTAATTGGGAATAGAAAAACTGTAAAAAGCCCTCTGAGAAAGCCCCCCTCTAACCTTTGATAGTAAGCTTTTCTGTAGTCTGCCTGTTGATGTATTTTCCGTTTGAACTGTGCACAACATGAAGAGACGGAACACTGGCGGCTTGTCACAATGCCCCCCGATGACATCACAATAGCGCTGCTGCCTAGAAAACAAGCTGCGCAGAAGAAGTTGTTCTTTGGGTGGGAGGGTGGGCTAGTGGAAGGAGGGGGCAATCTCTTTTTTTCCCGGGTGGTAGGGGGATGACAGGAGAAGGGAAGCGGGTGGTGAGAAAGGTACAGAGGGCAGGGTTTGGGGGCTGGGAAGGAAAGGGAAAAGATTAGGGTTTGGGGATGATGAAAGGGCTTTCTACGGGTAAGGATGGCAAAGGGTGGCAGTGACGGAAAGTCAGGCAACCTGTCCTGTCCGTCTTTTTGTATCGTGAATTGGAAAGACTGCAAGGGGGAGGGGAGTTGCTTGCGCCCTAAAGGAGGAGTTATTCAGATTCATTGCAGTGGGCGGCGGCTGCAAAACGCACCATTCTTCTTGTTTTGGCTCTGCAAAGCAGCCTTTTCAAGGGTTGGCTTGGGTGACAAAATGTCTTGTGTAGGCGTGGGTTTGTCTCCCTCTCGCTCTCTCTCCCTAAGATGTGTCCGGCATAGGCCAGGGTGCCACTCGAGGCCCAAACCAATTCTGGTTATCGCTTCTCGGCCTTTTGGCTAAGATCAAGTGTAGTATCTGTTCTTATCAGAACAAACTGAGCTAGCTACACTTGACGAGATACGATCAGGGAGACAAGCTCCGAAGCCCAGCCGAGACCGAAAGAGGGAGATCGGACGGAAGAAGAGCTTGGCAGAAAGAAGCAAGAAGACGAAGGCTCGGAGAAGACTTGGGGAGACCAGAGGAACTTCGAGGAGGAACACAGCGGGAGAAGACACCCGGAGAAGAATCCAAGATCCAGCTCCGGGAACTCAAGCAGGAACCAGCCATGGCAAGCAAGCCAGAGAAGGCAGCCAAGAAGGCTCAGGACCCAGGGACCTCCAGGAAGGCTCATCCAGAGGCTTCTTCGGCCCAAGAGGCCCCTACCTCCGACGCCAGCCAGCCGGAGGGAGCCCGGACGCCGCCTGAAAAGGCTCCAACCCTGGAGCCTTGGATGCGGCAGACGGTCGCCCTGAAGCTAAAGGCGGTGGATGGTAGGTTGCCGGACATGTCCAGCGACGTGTTCTGCAAGAAGATGATTCTGGATCAGGGCTTCTCCAGGGCGGAAACCCTGAGTGTCCAGACCTTCATGACTGGCATTTTTCTGGTAACCTTTGCCACGGTGAATGCCTGCAGGAGATACTGGGAGGCGATGAACGCAGCGATGCCGGACTCCCCTTTTCATTCTTTTTTTAGGATCCTGTCCTATACAGAGGGATGAGAAGAGGATCACGGTCTCCATGCGGAACCCGCACACCCCAGGAAGAGACATCTCCACGTTCCTGGGACGTCTCTGCACAGTGGTGAGGGAGCCATCCCACATCCTTAACGGCAACGGATTCTGGACGGGTAAGTGGTCAGTAACCGTTCGACTCTACAGGGAACCAGCATCCGAGGATGGTCTCCAGCACCTGCCCCCGACATTCTCTCTGGGAAACTCCTTTGGTCTCATCTACTACCCGGACATGCCACACAACTGCAGGAAATGTGGCGGGAAAGGGCATTCGATGAAGACCTGCAAGGAGGACGCCTGCAGGGTTTGCCGGGTGACAGGACACAGCTCCAAGGACTGCCCAAAGAAGAAGACTTGCAACCTATGTGGACAGGCGGACCACCTTTACAAGGACTGCCCACAGCGGGAGAAATCCTGGGCAAGGGTTGCCGCGGCGACCCAGTATCGGGTAGTCACAGCCTCGTCGACCAAGGCAGCTACGACCAAGGCCACAGAGGCCAAGGACAAGGCGGCCAAGAACCCGGCGACCGTGGCTCCAGCCGATGCCCCAGCAGCCACGGAGTCCAGGGAAAAGAAGGGTAAGAAAACTGTTGCCCCCTCCCTGGTCCCCCCCCCTGTCACCCCTGTCCAAACCCCCCCCCCCCCCGGCCAACCCTACTGAGGATTCCACTACCTCCACCTCATTTCCCTACTCCTCAGTTGGTCTCCTCACCCCCCCCCCAAAGCCCACTCTCCCTCCCCAGACCATGAGAGCAGAGGGCCTCAGCACTCTTGCACTTTTCACCGAGGAGGATTTTCCAGCTCTTGTCTCCTCAGGTACAGGCCAAAGGAAAAGGAAGGTGGAAGATAGTCCTGTCGCAGAACCTTCCAAGCTGTTCATTGTGGACCTTAACCCACCCCAGGAAGAGGAGGATGGCCTCCTCCCAGAACCGGACGTGTTGGAGCAGATGGTGGAGTCCCTTGTGGCCGAAGAAGAAATGGAGGAGTCGGAAGCCACTGAGGCACCATCCCTGCTTGATCAGCTAGCAGAAGAGGGTCTGCTGGAGATACCCTTACCAGCAGGTGCCAAAGAGGAAGAACCGCCCGACCGGAGTGGTAACTAAGGCACACCGCCTGCTCTAACTTTCTCTTTCCTCCAATGACTGCTAACATTAACATCTTTTCCATTAATGTTAGGAGCATCAGAGACAAGTTCCGACGTCAGACAATTTTTGCGTTCCTTAACACTCAGTCTAGTGATGTATTTTTCCTGCAGGAATGCTCCCTTCCCTCCTCTAGGTCCTTCAACCATCTGGCCAGGGAGTGGACCCATGGCCCATCCTACTGGTCTGGCGGGGGCGACTGTAGGTCCGCGGGGGTCGCCGTGCTGATCAGGGGAAGCGCCTTCACATTGGACTCTGTTCAGGAAATCGTCTGCGGCAGGTTACTGCTCGTGGATGGCACCTGGGCGGGAGAACCTGTCAGGTTCATCAATGTGTATGCTTCTCCTGTGAAGAGCGATCGACTGGAGCTCCTCCAAGCCCTGCGCCCTCAGCTCGCTACCGCCAGGACGGTAGTGATGGCCGGGGATTTCAACTGCCCGATTGAGGAGGATGGACGCAGTTCTGGAACGGCTGCCAAGTTGGACGTCACATCCAAACTGCTCATTGAGATGGTGACCGAAGCCTCTCTTGTGGACGTTGTTGGCTCCATCGGACACGGATCCGTGAACTATTCATGGTGCCGATCCGATGGCTCGCTGCGTTCCAGGATTGACTTTGTGTTTACCTCTCGGGCGGTTGGGCGGAGTGGGCACTCGATGGTCCCCTGCTTCTTCTCTGACCACAGAGCCATTCACTTTCAAGGTGTGCTGGGCCATGGCTTCCCCATTGGCCCGGGCTCCTGGAAGCTGAACTGCTCTCTGCTGGAAAAGGGTGAGATTCTGGAGGAGCTTAGAGCTGCCTACTCCACGTGGCGGGCCTACAAGGCGGGCTTCCAGTCTGTTTCTGACTGGTGGGAATACGTTAAACTCGAGTTCCGTTTCTTCTTTCAGGCAAAGAGTCAACAACAGGCGTGTCTGAAGAGGAGGGACTTCAGGAGACTCCAGCGTGAGCTGCGTTCCCTGCAGGACCTTCTTCGATGCGGCTGGGACGTGAGAGAGGAGCTGGAGGAGACTAAGAGGAGCCTGAAAAGGCACTTCGAGGAGGAGTCCGAGCGAATTGTCTTCCGTTCCAAAGTGGAGAACCTGGAGAAGGGTGAGAAATGTAACTCGTTCTTTTTCAGGAAACTCCACGCCGGTCACACGCCCATGAATGAACTACGAGACGAGAGTGGAAACATGCGACGCGGGAAAGAGAACGTGATGAAGGTCGTCAGCGACTTCTACAGCGAACTCTACGCCCGCAAGACTACTGACCCCGAGGCCGCCGATAAGTTCCTGTCAGGTATCACTAACCATCTTGACCCTGCAGACGCGGCGGCCATGGATGTTCCTCTGACGGTGGACGAGCTGCTCTCGGCCGCCAAATCCTTTAGTTCTGGCAGGACACCGGGCAGTGACGGCCTCCCAGCAGAGCTCTATGTAGCGCTGGGAGACCTAATCTGTCCGGACCTGTTAGGGCTGTATGAGGAGATGGTGGTGGAGGGCAGAATGCCTCCATCTCTGAGGGAAGGAATGGTCACGATCCTGTACAAGCGTAAAGGAGAGAGGTGCGACCTGAAGAATTGGCGTCCCATCACCCTTCTGAACGTCGACTACAAGATCCTGGCCAAGACGATGGCAACGAGATTGAAGACTGTTATCGGACGGATCATCCACCCGGATCAGACCTGCGGCATCCCCGGACGTCGCATCGCAGACAGCCTGGCTCTCATGCGGGACACGGTCGAGTACATCAAAGCCCGCCGGGTGCACGCAGCCCTGATCTCGTTGGATCAGGAAAAGGCCTTCGACCGTGTTTCCCATGAGTTCCTGGGCAAAGCTCTGCACAGGTTAGGTTTGGGTAACATGTTTTGCTTGTATGTCCAACTAATGTATTTTGATATTCACAGCTCGGTGTTGGTGAACGGCTGGAAGACTGACCCCTTCCCGGTCCTCTCAGGGGTCAGACAAGGCTGTCCTCTGTCACCTCTTCTTTTTGTTTGTGTTATAGAACTCTTTGCAGAGGCTATCCGGCGGAATGGAGAGATCAGAGGGATCACCGCACCAGGACCAGAACGCTTCGAGGTCAAGTGCTCGCTCTACATGGACGACGTGACTGTCTTCTGCGCGGACCGGCGCTCAGTCGACACCCTCGTCCAGACCTGTGAGACCTTCGGACGGGCTTCGGGAGCCAAAGTCAACTGCGGGAAGTCGGAAGCCATGCTCTTCGGGGACTGGCAGCCGGCCTCTTCCGCCCCCTTCCCTTTCAGCATCCAGCCGGATTTCATCAAGGTTCTTGGAGTCTGGTTCGGGAAGGAAGGAGCAGCCCTCAAGTCCTGGGAGGAACGCTTGACCAAGATCACCCAACGGATCGGTCTGTGGAGCCTCAGACGCCTCACCTGTGAGGGCAAAGCACTGGTCCTGCGTAACGAGGTACTGCCCGTGCTGCAGTACACGGCCCAGGCCTGGCCCCCCCTTGCCACCGTGTGCAGGGCCATTACCAGGACGGTGTTTCGTTTTGTCTGGGGATCCAAGATGGACAGAGTAAAGCGGAGCATCATGTACAAGGATCCTCGCAAGGGTGGGAAGGGCGTACCCGATATCCCCACCCTCCTGCGATCCTCCTTCGTATGTGACTGCGTTCGCCGAACTCTGCGAGTCAAGAGGGGTTCCGCGGGTGGGTCCATGTCTCGCTTCTTCCTGCTCCCCCTTTGGAGACGGTTAGGCTGGGACAAGTGGGACAGCTCCTTCCCCTACAACTGGACGGCGCCATGGTTCTACGGAGACGTGGTTCGGTTTGTGAGGGAACACCAACTGGAGGGACTCAAGCCTGATTTGTGGAAGCCAAAGACTATCCACAAACTCATCAGAGCCAAGGACGAAATGGAGAACATTCCAGGACTTCATCACGACACACTGGAGACTGTTTGGACAAACGTGTCATCGGCTGGATTGACCAACGGGCACAAGGACTTGTCATGGATGGCGATACAGGGCGGACTGCCCGTCCGGTCATTCATGCACGCCCGGAACCTGTGCAAAACCCGGTACTGCCCAAGGTGCCCCTTCGTGGAGGAAACATCGCTGCACGCCTTTTGGGACTGCCGTTTCGCACAGCGCCTGTTGGTTGCCCTGGAGGATGACCTGAGGAACTCCGTCCCCAGAGAGAGCCTATCGTACCATTCCGTACTTTATGGACTCTTCCCTGGGACTCACACCGTTGGAGCCATCCAGGAGGCTTGGCGCCTTATGAACTGCTTTAAGGACGCTATTTGGGTCGCCAGGAACCGGCTCATCTTGAAGAGGGAGAGGATGTCTATCCAGGATTGCCGCAGGCTGATCCACAGCCTGCTCAGAGACTATTCCATCATGGACAGTCCGGACGACAGCGCCGAGGAGGAGGTTTAGACCTCTTCCATGCCCCCTCCCTCCTTTTCCCGTTATGTGCGTCTTTCAATAAAGCTTCGGGCCTGTGATTTCCCCACCCTATCCCCCTTTTCCCCTACCCCCATCCCCCAATCGCCGGTTCGTCGTTATTTATTGTCTAACTTTTTCTCTCAGCTTGAGTGTTATGGATAAGCATAGGAGCGTGATGTATAGTTTAGTGCGTCGTACTCTATGGCTATGTAAGAAGGATTGTATATTTCTGTGTGTACGGGGCTGCGGCACTGTACACGGTTTGTTACCTTTTTGTGAGTAGTGCATGATAATAAAGATGCTGTTAAATCAAAAATCTGTTCTTATCAGTTTAATATCTGATACGTCCCCTATCTGGGGACCATATATTAAATGGATTTTTAGAACAGGGAGATGGAAAAAGAGCTTGCTCTGTCCACTCCACGCATTGACCTGGTATTGCAGTACCTCCAGGAACGGTGCACCCCTTCTTAACCCAGTTTCCAAAAGCAGAACTCAATTCACCTGATTCATATTAGCCCGATTTAATGAATTGGAAGAAAGCATACGTCTTCATATGCACCTCAATTTGGCCCATTCACTTTTCACACTTCCTCCTTTTGTTTTTTATCTTTCACACTTTTGACTTTCTTTATTCATCCAAATAGCAAACTCATCACCACTCAACCTGACCAACTCGGCTATGTCCCCGTGCTGCAGTTCTCTGTCTTATCTAGATCATTTGCAATTGAATGGAATAGATCCCTTTTGGACAAAGTGGATTCACCTGCTGCTGCAGTGACCACAGGTGTGATAACATCTAGAATTGGCATCTGGTGCGATCTCTCCGCTTCCACTCCAAAGAAAGTTACCTGTTTATTCCTATCATGCATTGGTTTTTGGGGTTTTCTTTGAGTAATGATGATCTCTTTAGTAGTCTGTTGGCGCCCTCTCCTGGAGGAATAGTTTGCTTGCTCTTGGACATTCTAAAAGAGAGGTCATGATAGACATTGAGCTTCTGAGCTCAATTGGGGACAGTCATGGGTGATGAATGTTTGCAACCTACTGCGAAGCCTCATACCGCAATATAAGGAACGTCAAATACTAAGAAAGGGCGGCCTATGAAAGAATTACTACTTTCAATAAGTACACTTAAACGGCTAATTGGGAATAGAAAAACTGTAAAAAGCCCTCTGAGAAAGCCCCCCTCTAACCTTTGATAGTAAGCTTTTCTGTAGTCTGCCTGTTGATGTATTTTCCGTTTGAACTGTGCACAACATGAAGAGACGGAACACTGGCGGCTTGTCACAATGCCCCCCGATGACATCACAATAGCGCTGCTGCCTAGAAAACAAGCTGCGCAGAAGAAGTTGTTCTTTGGGTGGGAGGGTGGGCTAGTGGAAGGAGGGGGCAATCTCTTTTTTTCCCGGGTGGTAGGGGGATGACAGGAGAAGGGAAGCGGGTGGTGAGAAAGGTACAGAGGGCAGGGTTTGGGGGCTGGGAAGGAAAGGGAAAAGATTAGGGTTTGGGGATGATGAAAGGGCTTTCTACGGGTAAGGATGGCAAAGGGTGGCAGTGACGGAAAGTCAGGCAACCTGTCCTGTCCGTCTTTTTGTATCGTGAATTGGAAAGACTGCAAGGGGGAGGGGAGTTGCTTGCGCCCTAAAGGAGGAGTTATTCAGATTCATTGCAGTGGGCGGCGGCTGCAAAACGCACCATTCTTCTTGTTTTGGCTCTGCAAAGCAGCCTTTTCAAGGGTTGGCTTGGGTGACAAAATGTCTTGTGTAGGCGTGGGTTTGTCTCCCTCTCGCTCTCTCTCCCTAAGATGTGTCCGGCATAGGCCAGGGTGCCACTCGAGGCCCAAACCAATTCTGGTTATCGCTTCTCGGCCTTTTGGCTAAGATCAAGTGTAGTATCTGTTCTTATCAGTTTAATATCTGATACGTCCCCTATCTGGGGACCATATATTAAATGGATTTTTAGAACAGGGAGATGGAAAAAGAGCTTGCTCTGTCCACTCCACGCATTGACCTGGTATTGCAGTACCTCCAGGAACGGTGCACCCCTTCTTAACCCAGTTTCCAAAAGCAGAACTCAATTCACCTGATTCATATTAGCCCGATTTAATGAATTGGAAGAAAGCATACGTCTTCATATGCACCTCAATTTGGCCCATTCACTTTTCACACTTCCTCCTTTTGTTTTTTATCTTTCACACTTTTGACTTTCTTTATTCATCCAAATAGCAAACTCATCACCACTCAACCTGACCAACTCGGCTATGTCCCCGTGCTGCAGTTCTCTGTCTTATCTAGATCATTTGCAATTGAATGGAATAGATCCCTTTTGGACAAAGTGGATTCACCTGCTGCTGCAGTGACCACAGGTGTGATAACATCTAGAATTGGCATCTGGTGCGATCTCTCCGCTTCCACTCCAAAGAAAGTTACCTGTTTATTCCTATCATGCATTGGTTTTTGGGGTTTTCTTTGAGTAATGATGATCTCTTTAGTAGTCTGTTGGCGCCCTCTCCTGGAGGAATAGTTTGCTTGCTCTTGGACATTCTAAAAGAGAGGTCATGATAGACATTGAGCTTCTGAGCTCAATTGGGGACAGTCATGGGTGATGAATGTTTGCAACCTACTGCGAAGCCTCATACCGCAATATAAGGAACGTCAAATACTAAGAAAGGGCGGCCTATGAAAGAATTACTACTTTCAATAAGTACACTTAAACGGCTAATTGGGAATAGAAAAACTGTAAAAAGCCCTCTGAGAAAGCCCCCCTCTAACCTTTGATAGTAAGCTTTTCTGTAGTCTGCCTGTTGATGTATTTTCCGTTTGAACTGTGCACAACATGAAGAGACGGAACACTGGCGGCTTGTCACAATGCCCCCCGATGACATCACAATAGCGCTGCTGCCTAGAAAACAAGCTGCGCAGAAGAAGTTGTTCTTTGGGTGGGAGGGTGGGCTAGTGGAAGGAGGGGGCAATCTCTTTTTTTCCCGGGTGGTAGGGGGATGACAGGAGAAGGGAAGCGGGTGGTGAGAAAGGTACAGAGGGCAGGGTTTGGGGGCTGGGAAGGAAAGGGAAAAGATTAGGGTTTGGGGATGATGAAAGGGCTTTCTACGGGTAAGGATGGCAAAGGGTGGCAGTGACGGAAAGTCAGGCAACCTGTCCTGTCCGTCTTTTTGTATCGTGAATTGGAAAGACTGCAAGGGGGAGGGGAGTTGCTTGCGCCCTAAAGGAGGAGTTATTCAGATTCATTGCAGTGGGCGGCGGCTGCAAAACGCACCATTCTTCTTGTTTTGGCTCTGCAAAGCAGCCTTTTCAAGGGTTGGCTTGGGTGACAAAATGTCTTGTGTAGGCGTGGGTTTGTCTCCCTCTCGCTCTCTCTCCCTAAGATGTGTCCGGCATAGGCCAGGGTGCCACTCGAGGCCCAAACCAATTCTGGTTATCGCTTCTCGGCCTTTTGGCTAAGATCAAGTGTAGTATCTGTTCTTATCAGTTTAATATCTGATACGTCCCCTATCTGGGGACCATATATTAAATGGATTTTTAGAACAGGGAGATGGAAAAAGAGCTTGCTCTGTCCACTCCACGCATTGACCTGGTATTGCAGTACCTCCAGGAACGGTGCACCCCTTCTTAACCCAGTTTCCAAAAGCAGAACTCAATTCACCTGATTCATATTAGCCCGATTTAATGAATTGGAAGAAAGCATACGTCTTCATATGCACCTCAATTTGGCCCATTCACTTTTCACACTTCCTCCTTTTGTTTTTTATCTTTCACACTTTTGACTTTCTTTATTCATCCAAATAGCAAACTCATCACCACTCAACCTGACCAACTCGGCTATGTCCCCGTGCTGCAGTTCTCTGTCTTATCTAGATCATTTGCAATTGAATGGAATAGATCCCTTTTGGACAAAGTGGATTCACCTGCTGCTGCAGTGACCACAGGTGTGATAACATCTAGAATTGGCATCTGGTGCGATCTCTCCGCTTCCACTCCAAAGAAAGTTACCTGTTTATTCCTATCATGCATTGGTTTTTGGGGTTTTCTTTGAGTAATGATGATCTCTTTAGTAGTCTGTTGGCGCCCTCTCCTGGAGGAATAGTTTGCTTGCTCTTGGACATTCTAAAAGAGAGGTCATGATAGACATTGAGCTTCTGAGCTCAATTGGGGACAGTCATGGGTGATGAATGTTTGCAACCTACTGCGAAGCCTCATACCGCAATATAAGGAACGTCAAATACTAAGAAAGGGCGGCCTATGAAAGAATTACTACTTTCAATAAGTACACTTAAACGGCTAATTGGGAATAGAAAAACTGTAAAAAGCCCTCTGAGAAAGCCCCCCTCTAACCTTTGATAGTAAGCTTTTCTGTAGTCTGCCTGTTGATGTATTTTCCGTTTGAACTGTGCACAACATGAAGAGACGGAACACTGGCGGCTTGTCACAATGCCCCCCGATGACATCACAATAGCGCTGCTGCCTAGAAAACAAGCTGCGCAGAAGAAGTTGTTCTTTGGGTGGGAGGGTGGGCTAGTGGAAGGAGGGGGCAATCTCTTTTTTTCCCGGGTGGTAGGGGGATGACAGGAGAAGGGAAGCGGGTGGTGAGAAAGGTACAGAGGGCAGGGTTTGGGGGCTGGGAAGGAAAGGGAAAAGATTAGGGTTTGGGGATGATGAAAGGGCTTTCTACGGGTAAGGATGGCAAAGGGTGGCAGTGACGGAAAGTCAGGCAACCTGTCCTGTCCGTCTTTTTGTATCGTGAATTGGAAAGACTGCAAGGGGGAGGGGAGTTGCTTGCGCCCTAAAGGAGGAGTTATTCAGATTCATTGCAGTGGGCGGCGGCTGCAAAACGCACCATTCTTCTTGTTTTGGCTCTGCAAAGCAGCCTTTTCAAGGGTTGGCTTGGGTGACAAAATGTCTTGTGTAGGCGTGGGTTTGTCTCCCTCTCGCTCTCTCTCCCTAAGATGTGTCCGGCATAGGCCAGGGTGCCACTCGAGGCCCAAACCAATTCTGGTTATCGCTTCTCGGCCTTTTGGCTAAGATCAAGTGTAGTATCTGTTCTTATCAGTTTAATATCTGATACGTCCCCTATCTGGGGACCATATATTAAATGGATTTTTAGAACAGGGAGATGGAAAAAGAGCTTGCTCTGTCCACTCCACGCATTGACCTGGTATTGCAGTACCTCCAGGAACGGTGCACCCCTTCTTAACCCAGTTTCCAAAAGCAGAACTCAATTCACCTGATTCATATTAGCCCGATTTAATGAATTGGAAGAAAGCATACGTCTTCATATGCACCTCAATTTGGCCCATTCACTTTTCACACTTCCTCCTTTTGTTTTTTATCTTTCACACTTTTGACTTTCTTTATTCATCCAAATAGCAAACTCATCACCACTCAACCTGACCAACTCGGCTATGTCCCCGTGCTGCAGTTCTCTGTCTTATCTAGATCATTTGCAATTGAATGGAATAGATCCCTTTTGGACAAAGTGGATTCACCTGCTGCTGCAGTGACCACAGGTGTGATAACATCTAGAATTGGCATCTGGTGCGATCTCTCCGCTTCCACTCCAAAGAAAGTTACCTGTTTATTCCTATCATGCATTGGTTTTTGGGGTTTTCTTTGAGTAATGATGATCTCTTTAGTAGTCTGTTGGCGCCCTCTCCTGGAGGAATAGTTTGCTTGCTCTTGGACATTCTAAAAGAGAGGTCATGATAGACATTGAGCTTCTGAGCTCAATTGGGGACAGTCATGGGTGATGAATGTTTGCAACCTACTGCGAAGCCTCATACCGCAATATAAGGAACGTCAAATACTAAGAAAGGGCGGCCTATGAAAGAATTACTACTTTCAATAAGTACACTTAAACGGCTAATTGGGAATAGAAAAACTGTAAAAAGCCCTCTGAGAAAGCCCCCCTCTAACCTTTGATAGTAAGCTTTTCTGTAGTCTGCCTGTTGATGTATTTTCCGTTTGAACTGTGCACAACATGAAGAGACGGAACACTGGCGGCTTGTCACAATGCCCCCCGATGACATCACAATAGCGCTGCTGCCTAGAAAACAAGCTGCGCAGAAGAAGTTGTTCTTTGGGTGGGAGGGTGGGCTAGTGGAAGGAGGGGGCAATCTCTTTTTTTCCCGGGTGGTAGGGGGATGACAGGAGAAGGGAAGCGGGTGGTGAGAAAGGTACAGAGGGCAGGGTTTGGGGGCTGGGAAGGAAAGGGAAAAGATTAGGGTTTGGGGATGATGAAAGGGCTTTCTACGGGTAAGGATGGCAAAGGGTGGCAGTGACGGAAAGTCAGGCAACCTGTCCTGTCCGTCTTTTTGTATCGTGAATTGGAAAGACTGCAAGGGGGAGGGGAGTTGCTTGCGCCCTAAAGGAGGAGTTATTCAGATTCATTGCAGTGGGCGGCGGCTGCAAAACGCACCATTCTTCTTGTTTTGGCTCTGCAAAGCAGCCTTTTCAAGGGTTGGCTTGGGTGACAAAATGTCTTGTGTAGGCGTGGGTTTGTCTCCCTCTCGCTCTCTCTCCCTAAGATGTGTCCGGCATAGGCCAGGGTGCCACTCGAGGCCCAAACCAATTCTGGTTATCGCTTCTCGGCCTTTTGGCTAAGATCAAGTGTAGTATCTGTTCTTATCAGTTTAATATCTGATACGTCCCCTATCTGGGGACCATATATTAAATGGATTTTTAGAACAGGGAGATGGAAAAAGAGCTTGCTCTGTCCACTCCACGCATTGACCTGGTATTGCAGTACCTCCAGGAACGGTGCACCCCTTCTTAACCCAGTTTCCAAAAGCAGAACTCAATTCACCTGATTCATATTAGCCCGATTTAATGAATTGGAAGAAAGCATACGTCTTCATATGCACCTCAATTTGGCCCATTCACTTTTCACACTTCCTCCTTTTGTTTTTTATCTTTCACACTTTTGACTTTCTTTATTCATCCAAATAGCAAACTCATCACCACTCAACCTGACCAACTCGGCTATGTCCCCGTGCTGCAGTTCTCTGTCTTATCTAGATCATTTGCAATTGAATGGAATAGATCCCTTTTGGACAAAGTGGATTCACCTGCTGCTGCAGTGACCACAGGTGTGATAACATCTAGAATTGGCATCTGGTGCGATCTCTCCGCTTCCACTCCAAAGAAAGTTACCTGTTTATTCCTATCATGCATTGGTTTTTGGGGTTTTCTTTGAGTAATGATGATCTCTTTAGTAGTCTGTTGGCGCCCTCTCCTGGAGGAATAGTTTGCTTGCTCTTGGACATTCTAAAAGAGAGGTCATGATAGACATTGAGCTTCTGAGCTCAATTGGGGACAGTCATGGGTGATGAATGTTTGCAACCTACTGCGAAGCCTCATACCGCAATATAAGGAACGTCAAATACTAAGAAAGGGCGGCCTATGAAAGAATTACTACTTTCAATAAGTACACTTAAACGGCTAATTGGGAATAGAAAAACTGTAAAAAGCCCTCTGAGAAAGCCCCCCTCTAACCTTTGATAGTAAGCTTTTCTGTAGTCTGCCTGTTGATGTATTTTCCGTTTGAACTGTGCACAACATGAAGAGACGGAACACTGGCGGCTTGTCACAATGCCCCCCGATGACATCACAATAGCGCTGCTGCCTAGAAAACAAGCTGCGCAGAAGAAGTTGTTCTTTGGGTGGGAGGGTGGGCTAGTGGAAGGAGGGGGCAATCTCTTTTTTTCCCGGGTGGTAGGGGGATGACAGGAGAAGGGAAGCGGGTGGTGAGAAAGGTACAGAGGGCAGGGTTTGGGGGCTGGGAAGGAAAGGGAAAAGATTAGGGTTTGGGGATGATGAAAGGGCTTTCTACGGGTAAGGATGGCAAAGGGTGGCAGTGACGGAAAGTCAGGCAACCTGTCCTGTCCGTCTTTTTGTATCGTGAATTGGAAAGACTGCAAGGGGGAGGGGAGTTGCTTGCGCCCTAAAGGAGGAGTTATTCAGATTCATTGCAGTGGGCGGCGGCTGCAAAACGCACCATTCTTCTTGTTTTGGCTCTGCAAAGCAGCCTTTTCAAGGGTTGGCTTGGGTGACAAAATGTCTTGTGTAGGCGTGGGTTTGTCTCCCTCTCGCTCTCTCTCCCTAAGATGTGTCCGGCATAGGCCAGGGTGCCACTCGAGGCCCAAACCAATTCTGGTTATCGCTTCTCGGCCTTTTGGCTAAGATCAAGTGTAGTATCTGTTCTTATCAGTTTAATATCTGATACGTCCCCTATCTGGGGACCATATATTAAATGGATTTTTAGAACAGGGAGATGGAAAAAGAGCTTGCTCTGTCCACTCCACGCATTGACCTGGTATTGCAGTACCTCCAGGAACGGTGCACCCCTTCTTAACCCAGTTTCCAAAAGCAGAACTCAATTCACCTGATTCATATTAGCCCGATTTAATGAATTGGAAGAAAGCATACGTCTTCATATGCACCTCAATTTGGCCCATTCACTTTTCACACTTCCTCCTTTTGTTTTTTATCTTTCACACTTTTGACTTTCTTTATTCATCCAAATAGCAAACTCATCACCACTCAACCTGACCAACTCGGCTATGTCCCCGTGCTGCAGTTCTCTGTCTTATCTAGATCATTTGCAATTGAATGGAATAGATCCCTTTTGGACAAAGTGGATTCACCTGCTGCTGCAGTGACCACAGGTGTGATAACATCTAGAATTGGCATCTGGTGCGATCTCTCCGCTTCCACTCCAAAGAAAGTTACCTGTTTATTCCTATCATGCATTGGTTTTTGGGGTTTTCTTTGAGTAATGATGATCTCTTTAGTAGTCTGTTGGCGCCCTCTCCTGGAGGAATAGTTTGCTTGCTCTTGGACATTCTAAAAGAGAGGTCATGATAGACATTGAGCTTCTGAGCTCAATTGGGGACAGTCATGGGTGATGAATGTTTGCAACCTACTGCGAAGCCTCATACCGCAATATAAGGAACGTCAAATACTAAGAAAGGGCGGCCTATGAAAGAATTACTACTTTCAATAAGTACACTTAAACGGCTAATTGGGAATAGAAAAACTGTAAAAAGCCCTCTGAGAAAGCCCCCCTCTAACCTTTGATAGTAAGCTTTTCTGTAGTCTGCCTGTTGATGTATTTTCCGTTTGAACTGTGCACAACATGAAGAGACGGAACACTGGCGGCTTGTCACAATGCCCCCCGATGACATCACAATAGCGCTGCTGCCTAGAAAACAAGCTGCGCAGAAGAAGTTGTTCTTTGGGTGGGAGGGTGGGCTAGTGGAAGGAGGGGGCAATCTCTTTTTTTCCCGGGTGGTAGGGGGATGACAGGAGAAGGGAAGCGGGTGGTGAGAAAGGTACAGAGGGCAGGGTTTGGGGGCTGGGAAGGAAAGGGAAAAGATTAGGGTTTGGGGATGATGAAAGGGCTTTCTACGGGTAAGGATGGCAAAGGGTGGCAGTGACGGAAAGTCAGGCAACCTGTCCTGTCCGTCTTTTTGTATCGTGAATTGGAAAGACTGCAAGGGGGAGGGGAGTTGCTTGCGCCCTAAAGGAGGAGTTATTCAGATTCATTGCAGTGGGCGGCGGCTGCAAAACGCACCATTCTTCTTGTTTTGGCTCTGCAAAGCAGCCTTTTCAAGGGTTGGCTTGGGTGACAAAATGTCTTGTGTAGGCGTGGGTTTGTCTCCCTCTCGCTCTCTCTCCCTAAGATGTGTCCGGCATAGGCCAGGGTGCCACTCGAGGCCCAAACCAATTCTGGTTATCGCTTCTCGGCCTTTTGGCTAAGATCAAGTGTAGTAGCACCATCCCTGCTCGATCAGCTAGAAGAAGAGGGTCTGCTGGAGATACCCTTACCAGCAGGTGCCAAAGAGGAAGAACCGCCCGACCGGAGTGGTAACTAAGGCACACCGCCTGCTCTAACTTTCTCTTTCCTCCAATGACTGCTAACATTAACATCTTTTCCATTAATGTTAGGAGCATCAGAGACAAGTTCCGACGTCAGACAATTTTTGCGTTCCTTAACACTCAGTCTAGTGATGTATTTTTCCTGCAGGAATGCTCCCTTCCCTCCTCTAGGTCCTTCAACCATCTGGCCAGGGAGTGGACCCATGGCCCATCCTACTGGTCTGGCGGGGGCGACTGTAGGTCCGCGGGGGTCGCCGTGCTGATCAGGGGAAGCGCCTTCACATTGGACTCTGTTCAGGAAATCGTCTGCGGCAGGTTACTGCTCGTGGATGGCACCTGGGCGGGAGAACCTGTCAGGTTCATCAATGTGTATGCTTCTCCTGTGAAGAGCGATCGACTGGAGCTCCTCCAAGCCCTGCGCCCTCAGCTCGCTACCGCCAGGACGGTAGTGATGGCCGGGGATTTCAACTGCCCGATTGAGGAGGATGGACGCAGTTCTGGAACGGCTGCCAAGTTGGACGTCACATCCAAACTGCTCATTGAGATGGTGACCGAAGCCTCTCTTGTGGACGTTGTTGGCTCCATCGGACACGGATCTGTGAACTATTCATGGTGCCGATCCGATGGCTCGCTGCGTTCCAGGATTGACTTTGTGTTTACCTCTCGGGCGGTTGGGCGGAGTGGGCACTCGATGGTCCCCTGCTTCTTCTCTGACCACAGAGCCATTCACTTTCAAGGTGTGCTGGGCCATGGCTTCCCCATTGGCCCGGGCTCCTGGAAGCTGAACTGCTCTCTGCTGGAAAAGGGTGAGATTCTGGAGGAGCTTAGAGCTGCCTACTCCACGTGGCGGGCCTACAAGGCGGGCTTCCAGTCTGTTTCTGACTGGTGGGAATACGTTAAACTCGAGTTCCGTTTCTTCTTTCAGGCAAAGAGTCAACAACAGGCGTGTCTGAAGAGGAGGGACTTCAGGAGACTCCAGCGTGAGCTGCGTTCCCTGCAGGACCTTCTTCGATGCGGCTGGGACGTGAGAGAGGAGCTGGAGGAGACTAAGAGGAGCCTGAAAAGGCACTTCGAGGAGGAGTCCGAGCGAATTGTCTTCCGTTCCAAAGTGGAGAACCTGGAGAAGGGTGAGAAATGTAACTCGTTCTTTTTCAGGAAACTCCACGCCGGTCACACGCCCATGAATGAACTACGAGACGAGAGTGGAAGCATGCGACGCGGGAAAGAGAATGTGATGAAGGTCGTCAGCGACTTCTACAGCGAACTCTACGCCCGCAAGACTACTGACCCCGAGGCCGCCGATAAGTTCCTGTCAGGTATCACTAACCATCTTGACCCTGCAGACGCGGCGGCCATGGACGTTCCTCTGACGGTGGACGAGCTGCTCTCGGCCGCCAAATCCTTTAGTTCTGGCAGGACACCGGGCAGTGACGGCCTCCCAGCAGAGCTCTATGTAGCGCTGGGAGACCTAATCTGTCCGGACCTGTTAGGGCTGTATGAGGAGATGGTGGTGGAGGGCAGAATGCCTCCATCTCTGAGGGAAGGAATGGTCACGATCCTGTACAAGCGTAAAGGAGAGAGGTGCGACCTGAAGAATTGGCGTCCCATCACCCTTCTGAATGTCGACTACAAGATCCTGGCCAAGACGATGGCAACGAGACTGAAGACGGTTATCGGACGGATCATCCACCCGGATCAGACCTGCGGCATCCCCGGACGTCGCATCGCAGACAGCCTGGCTCTCATGCGGGACACGGTCGAGTACATCAAAGCCCGCCGGGTGCACGCAGCCCTGATCTCGTTGGATCAGGAAAAGGCCTTCGACCGTGTTTCCCATGAGTTCCTGGGCAAAGCTCTGCACAGGTTAGGTTTGGGTAACATGTTTTGTTTGTATGTCCAACTAATGTATTTTGATATTCACAGCTCGGTGTTGGTAAACGGCTGGAAGACTGACCCCTTCCCGGTCCTCTCAGGGGTCAGACAAGGCTGTCCTCTGTCACCTCTTCTTTTTGTTTGTGTTATAGAACTCTTTGCAGAGGCTATCCGGCGGAATGGAGAGATCAGAGGGATCACCGCACCAGGACCAGAACGCTTCGAGGTCAAGTGCTCGCTCTACATGGACGACGTGACCGTCTTCTGCGCGGACCGGCGCTCAGTCGACACCCTCGTCCAGACCTGTGAGACCTTCGGACGGGCTTCGGGAGCCAAAGTCAACTGCGGGAAGTCGGAAGCCATGCTCTTCGGGGACTGGCAGCCGGCCTCTTCCGCCCCCTTCCCTTTCAGCATCCAGCCGGATTTCATCAAGGTTCTTGGAGTCTGGTTCGGGAAGGAAGGAGCAGCCCTCAAGTCCTGGGAGGAACGCTTGACCAAGATCACCCAACGGATCGGTCTGTGGAGCCTCAGACGCCTCACCTGTGAGGGCAAAGCACTGGTCCTGCGTAACGAGGTACTGCCCGTGCTGCAGTACACGGCCCAGGCCTGGCCCCCCCTTGCCACCGTGTGCAGGGCCATTACCAGGACGGTGTTTCGTTTTGTCTGGGGATCCAAGATGGACAGAGTAAAGCGGAGCATCATGTACAAGGATCCTCGCAAGGGTGGGAAGGGCGTACCCGATATCCCCACCCTCCTGCGATCCTCCTTCGTATGTGACTGCGTTCGACGAACTCTGCGAGTCAAGAGAGGTTCCGCGGGTGGGTCCATGTCTCGCTTCTTCCTGCTCCCCCTTTGGAGACGGTTAGGCTGGGACAAGTGGGACAGCTCCTTCCCCTACAACTGGACGGCGCCATGGTTCTACGGAGACGTGGTTCGGTTTGTGAGGGAACACCAACTGGAGGGACTCAAGCCTGATTTGTGGAAGCCAAAGACTATCCACAAACTCATCAGAGCCAAGGACGAAATGGAGAACATTCCAGGACTTCATCACGACACACTGGAGACTGTTTGGACAAACGTGTCATCGGCTGGATTGACCAACGGGCACAAGGACTTGTCATGGATGGCGATACAGGGCGGACTGCCCGTCCGGTCATTCATGCATGCCCGGAACCTGTGCAAAACCCGGTACTGCCCAAGGTGCCCCTTCGTGGAGGAAACATCGCTGCATGCCTTTTGGGACTGCCGTTTCGCACAGCGCCTGTTGGTTGCCCTGGAGGATGACCTGAGGAACTCCGTCCCCAGAGGGAGCCTATCGTACCATTCCGTACTTTATGGACTCTTCCCTGGGACTCACACCGTTGGAGCCATCCAGGAGGCTTGGCGCCTTATGAACTGCTTTAAGGACGCTATTTGGGTCGCCAGGAACCGGCTCATCTTGAAGAGGGAGAGGATGTCTATCCAGGATTGCCGCAGGCTGATCCACAGCCTGCTCAGAGACTATTCCATCATGGACAGTCCGGACGACAGCGCCGAGGAGGAGGTTTAGACCTCTTCCATGCCCCCTCCCTCCTTTTCCCGTTATGTGCGTCTTTCAATAAAGCTTCGGGCCTGTGATTTCCCCACCCTATCCCCCTTTTCCCCTACCCCCATCCCCCAATCGCCGGTTCGTCGTTATTTATTGTCTAACTTTTTCTTTCAGCTTGAGTGTTATGGATAAGCATAGGAGCGTGATGTATAGTTTAGTGCGTCGTACTCTATGGCTATGTAAGAAGGATTGTATATTTCTGTGTGTACGGGGCTGCGGCACTGTACACGGTTTGTTACCTATTTGTGAGTAGTGCAGGATAATAAAGATGCTGTTAAATCAAAAAATCTGTTCTTATCAGTTTAATATCTGATACGTCCCCTATCTGGGGACCATATATTAAATGGATTTTTAGAACAGGGAGATGGAAAAAGAGCTTGCTCTGTCCACTCCACGCATTGACCTGGTATTGCAGTACCTCCAGGAACGGTGCACCCCTTCTTAACCCAGTTTCCAAAAGCAGAACTCAATTCACCTGATTCATATTAGCCCGATTTAATGAATTGGAAGAAAGCATACGTCTTCATATGCACCTCAATTTGGCCCATTCACTTTTCACACTTCCTCCTTTTGTTTTTTATCTTTCACACTTTTGACTTTCTTTATTCATCCAAATAGCAAACTCATCACCACTCAACCTGACCAACTCGGCTATGTCCCCGTGCTGCAGTTCTCTGTCTTATCTAGATCATTTGCAATTGAATGGAATAGATCCCTTTTGGACAAAGTGGATTCACCTGCTGCTGCAGTGACCACAGGTGTGATAACATCTAGAATTGGCATCTGGTGCGATCTCTCCGCTTCCACTCCAAAGAAAGTTACCTGTTTATTCCTATCATGCATTGGTTTTTGGGGTTTTCTTTGAGTAATGATGATCTCTTTAGTAGTCTGTTGGCGCCCTCTCCTGGAGGAATAGTTTGCTTGCTCTTGGACATTCTAAAAGAGAGGTCATGATAGACATTGAGCTTCTGAGCTCAATTGGGGACAGTCATGGGTGATGAATGTTTGCAACCTACTGCGAAGCCTCATACCGCAATATAAGGAACGTCAAATACTAAGAAAGGGCGGCCTATGAAAGAATTACTACTTTCAATAAGTACACTTAAACGGCTAATTGGGAATAGAAAAACTGTAAAAAGCCCTCTGAGAAAGCCCCCCTCTAACCTTTGATAGTAAGCTTTTCTGTAGTCTGCCTGTTGATGTATTTTCCGTTTGAACTGTGCACAACATGAAGAGACGGAACACTGGCGGCTTGTCACAATGCCCCCCGATGACATCACAATAGCGCTGCTGCCTAGAAAACAAGCTGCGCAGAAGAAGTTGTTCTTTGGGTGGGAGGGTGGGCTAGTGGAAGGAGGGGGCAATCTCTTTTTTTCCCGGGTGGTAGGGGGATGACAGGAGAAGGGAAGCGGGTGGTGAGAAAGGTACAGAGGGCAGGGTTTGGGGGCTGGGAAGGAAAGGGAAAAGATTAGGGTTTGGGGATGATGAAAGGGCTTTCTACGGGTAAGGATGGCAAAGGGTGGCAGTGACGGAAAGTCAGGCAACCTGTCCTGTCCGTCTTTTTGTATCGTGAATTGGAAAGACTGCAAGGGGGAGGGGAGTTGCTTGCGCCCTAAAGGAGGAGTTATTCAGATTCATTGCAGTGGGCGGCGGCTGCAAAACGCACCATTCTTCTTGTTTTGGCTCTGCAAAGCAGCCTTTTCAAGGGTTGGCTTGGGTGACAAAATGTCTTGTGTAGGCGTGGGTTTGTCTCCCTCTCGCTCTCTCTCCCTAAGATGTGTCCGGCATAGGCCAGGGTGCCACTCGAGGCCCAAACCAATTCTGGTTATCGCTTCTCGGCCTTTTGGCTAAGATCAAGTGTAGTATCTGTTCTTATCAGTTTAATATCTGATACGTCCCCTATCTGGGGACCATATATTAAATGGATTTTTAGAACAGGGAGATGGAAAAAGAGCTTGCTCTGTCCACTCCACGCATTGACCTGGTATTGCAGTACCTCCAGGAACGGTGCACCCCTTCTTAACCCAGTTTCCAAAAGCAGAACTCAATTCACCTGATTCATATTAGCCCGATTTAATGAATTGGAAGAAAGCATACGTCTTCATATGCACCTCAATTTGGCCCATTCACTTTTCACACTTCCTCCTTTTGTTTTTTATCTTTCACACTTTTGACTTTCTTTATTCATCCAAATAGCAAACTCATCACCACTCAACCTGACCAACTCGGCTATGTCCCCGTGCTGCAGTTCTCTGTCTTATCTAGATCATTTGCAATTGAATGGAATAGATCCCTTTTGGACAAAGTGGATTCACCTGCTGCTGCAGTGACCACAGGTGTGATAACATCTAGAATTGGCATCTGGTGCGATCTCTCCGCTTCCACTCCAAAGAAAGTTACCTGTTTATTCCTATCATGCATTGGTTTTTGGGGTTTTCTTTGAGTAATGATGATCTCTTTAGTAGTCTGTTGGCGCCCTCTCCTGGAGGAATAGTTTGCTTGCTCTTGGACATTCTAAAAGAGAGGTCATGATAGACATTGAGCTTCTGAGCTCAATTGGGGACAGTCATGGGTGATGAATGTTTGCAACCTACTGCGAAGCCTCATACCGCAATATAAGGAACGTCAAATACTAAGAAAGGGCGGCCTATGAAAGAATTACTACTTTCAATAAGTACACTTAAACGGCTAATTGGGAATAGAAAAACTGTAAAAAGCCCTCTGAGAAAGCCCCCCTCTAACCTTTGATAGTAAGCTTTTCTGTAGTCTGCCTGTTGATGTATTTTCCGTTTGAACTGTGCACAACATGAAGAGACGGAACACTGGCGGCTTGTCACAATGCCCCCCGATGACATCACAATAGCGCTGCTGCCTAGAAAACAAGCTGCGCAGAAGAAGTTGTTCTTTGGGTGGGAGGGTGGGCTAGTGGAAGGAGGGGGCAATCTCTTTTTTTCCCGGGTGGTAGGGGGATGACAGGAGAAGGGAAGCGGGTGGTGAGAAAGGTACAGAGGGCAGGGTTTGGGGGCTGGGAAGGAAAGGGAAAAGATTAGGGTTTGGGGATGATGAAAGGGCTTTCTACGGGTAAGGATGGCAAAGGGTGGCAGTGACGGAAAGTCAGGCAACCTGTCCTGTCCGTCTTTTTGTATCGTGAATTGGAAAGACTGCAAGGGGGAGGGGAGTTGCTTGCGCCCTAAAGGAGGAGTTATTCAGATTCATTGCAGTGGGCGGCGGCTGCAAAACGCACCATTCTTCTTGTTTTGGCTCTGCAAAGCAGCCTTTTCAAGGGTTGGCTTGGGTGACAAAATGTCTTGTGTAGGCGTGGGTTTGTCTCCCTCTCGCTCTCTCTCCCTAAGATGTGTCCGGCATAGGCCAGGGTGCCACTCGAGGCCCAAACCAATTCTGGTTATCGCTTCTCGGCCTTTTGGCTAAGATCAAGTGTAGTATCTGTTCTTATCAGAACAAACTGAGCTAGCTACACTTGACGAGATACGATCAGGGAGACGAGCTCCGAAGCCCAGCCGAGACCGGAAGAGGGAGATCGGACGGAAGAAGAGCTTGGCAGAAAGAAGCAAGAAGACGAAGGCTCGGAGAAGACTTGGGGAGACCAGAGGAACTTCGAGGAGGAACACAGCGGGAGAAGACACCCGGAGAAGAATCCAAGATCCAGCTCCGGGAACTCAAGCAGGAACCAGCCATGGCAAGCAAGCCAGAGAAGGCAGCCAAGAAGGCTCAGGACCCAGGGACCTCCAGGAAGGCTCATCCAGAGGCTTCTTCGGCCCAAGAGGCCCCTACCTCCGACGCCAGCCAGCCGGAGGGAGCCCGGACGCCGCCTGAAAAGGCTCCAACCCTGGAGCCTTGGATGCGGCAGACGGTCGCCCTGAAGCTAAAGGCGGTGGATGGTAGGTTGCCGGACATGTCCAGCGACGTGTTCTGCAAGAAGATGATTCTGGATCAGGGCTTCTCCAGGGCGGAAACCCTGAGTGTCCAGACCTTCATGACTGGCATTTTTCTGGTAACCTTTGCCACGGTGAATGCCTGCAGGAGATACTGGGAGGCGATGAACGCAGCAATGCCGGACTCCCCTTTTCATTCTTTTTTAGGATCCTGTCCTATACAGAGGGATGAGAAGAGGATCACGGTCTCCATGCGGAACCCGCACACCCCAGGAAGAGACATCTCCACGTTCCTGGGACGTCTCTGCACAGTGGTGAGGGAGCCATCCCACATCCTTAACGGCAACGGATTCTGGACGGGTAAGTGGTCAGTAACCGTTCGACTCTACAGGGAACCAGCATCCGAGGATGGTCTCCAGCACCTGCCCCCGACATTCTCTCTGGGAAACTCCTTTGGTCTCATCTACTACCCGGACATGCCACACAACTGCAGGAAATGTGGCGGGAAAGGGCATTCGATGAAGACCTGCAAGGAGGACGCCTGCAGGGTTTGCCGGGTGACGGGACACAGCTCCAAGGACTGCCCAAAGAAGAAGACTTGCAACCTATGTGGACAGGCGGACCACCTTTACAAGGACTGCCCACAGCGGGAGAAATCCTGGGCAAGGGTTGCCGCGGTGACCCAGTATCGGGTAGTCGCAGCTTCGTCGACCAAGGCAGCTACGACCAAGGCCACAGAGGCCAAGGACAAGGCGGCCAAGAACCCGGCGACCGTGGCTCCAGCCGATGCCCCAGCAGCCACGGAGTCCAGGAAAAAGGGTAAGAAAACTGTTGCCCCCTCCCTGGTCCCCCCCCCTGTCACCCCTGTCCAAACCCCTCCCCCCCCGGCCAACCCTACTGAGGATTCCACTACCTCCACCTCATTTCCCTACTCCTCAGTTGGTCTCCTCACCCCCCCCCCAAAGCCCACTCTCCCTCCCCAGACCATGAGAGCAGAGGACCTCAGCACTCTTGCACTTTTCACCGAGGAGGATTTTCCAGCTCTTGTCTCCTCAGGTACAGGCCAAAGGAAAAGGAAGGTGGAAGATAGTCCTGTCGCAGAACCTTCCAAGCTGTTCATTGTGGATCCCAATCCACCCCAGGAAGAGGAGGATGGCCTCCTCCCAGAACCGGACGTGTTGGAGCAGATGGTGGAGTCCCTTGTGGCCGAAGAAGAAATGGAGGAGTCGGAAGCCACTGAGGCACCATCCCTGCTCGATCAGCTAGAAGAAGAGGGTCTGCTGGAGATACCCTTACCAGCAGGTGCCAAAGAGGAAGAACCGCCCGACCGGAGTGGTAACTAAGGCACACCGCCTGCGCTAACTTTCTCTTTCCTCCAATGACTGCTAACATTAACATCTTTTCCATTAATGTTAGGAGCATCAGAGACAAGTTCCGACGTCAGACAATTTTTGCGTTCCTTAACACTCAGTCTAGTGATGTATTTTTCCTGCAGGAATGCTCCCTTCCCTCCTCTAGGTCCTTCAACCATCTGGCCAGGGAGTGGACCCATGGCCCATCCTACTGGTCCGGCGGAGGCGACTGTAGGTCCGCGGGGGTCGCCGTGCTGATCAGGGGAAGCGCCTTCACATTGGACTCTGTTCAGGAAATCGTCTGCGGCAGGTTACTGCTCGTGGATGGCACCTGGGCGGGAGAACCTGTCAGGTTCATCAATGTGTACGCTTCTCCTGTGAAGAGCGATCGACTGGAGCTCCTCCAAGCCCTGCGCCCTCAGCTCGCTACCGCCAGGACGGTAGTGATGGCCGGGGATTTCAACTGCCCGATTGAGGAGGATGGACGCAGTTCTGGAACGGCTGCCAAGTTGGACGTCACATCCAAACTGCTCATTGAGATGGTGACCGAAGCCTCTCTTGTGGACGTTGTTGGCTCCATCGGACACGGATCCGTGAACTATTCATGGTGCCGATCCGATGGCTCGCTGCGTTCCAGGATTGACTTTGTGTTTACCTCTCGGGCGGTTGGGCGGAGTGGGCACTCGATGGTCCCCTGCTTCTTCTCTGACCACAGAGCCATTCACTTTCAAGGTGTGCTGGGCCATGGCTTCCCCATTGGCCCGGGCTCCTGGAAGCTGAACTGCTCTCTGCTGGAAAAGGGTGAGATTCTGGAGGAGCTTAGAGCTGCCTACTCCACGTGGCGGGCCTACAAGGCGGGCTTCCAGTCTGTTTCTGACTGGTGGGAATACGTTAAACTCGAGTTCCGTTTCTTCTTTCAGGCAAAGAGTCAACAACAGGCGTGTCTGAAGAGGAGGGACTTCAGGAGACTCCAGCGTGAGCTGCGTTCCCTGCAGGACCTTCTTCGATGCGGCTGGGACGTGAGAGAGGAGCTGGAGGAGACTAAGAGGAGCCTGAAAAGGCACTTCGAGGAGGAGTCCGAGCGAATTGTCTTCCGTTCCAAAGTGGAGAACCTGGAGAAGGGTGAGAAATGTAACTCGTTCTTTTTCAGGAAACTCCACGCCGGTCACACGCCCATGAATGAACTACGAGACGAGAGTGGAAGCATGCGACGCGGGAAAGAGAACGTGATGAAGGTCGTCAGCGACTTCTACAGCGAACTCTACGCCCGCAAGACTACTGACCCCGAGGCCGCCGATAAGTTCCTGTCAGGTATCACTAACCATCTTGACCCTGCAGACGCGGCGGCCATGGATGTTCCTCTGACGGTGGACGAGCTGCTCTCGGCCGCCAAATCCTTTAGTTCTGGCAGGACACCGGGCAGTGACGGCCTCCCAGCAGAGCTCTATGTAGCGCTGGGAGACCTAATCTGTCCGGACCTGTTAGGGCTGTATGAGGAGATGGTGGTGGAGGGCAGAATGCCTCCATCTCTGAGGGAAGGAATGGTCACGATCCTGTACAAGCGTAAAGGAGAGAGGTGCGACCTGAAGAATTGGCGTCCCATCACCCTTCTGAACGTCGACTACAAGATCCTGGCCAAGACGATGGCAACGAGATTGAAGACTGTTATCGGACGGATCATCCACCCGGATCAGACCTGCGGCATCCCCGGACGTCGCATCGCAGACAGCCTGGCTCTCATGCGGGACACGGTCGAGTACATCAAAGCCCGCCGGGTGCACGCAGCCCTGATCTCGTTGGATCAGGAAAAGGCCTTCGACCGTGTTTCCCATGAGTTCCTGGGCAAAGCTCTGCACAGGTTAGGTTTGGGTAACATGTTTTGCTTGTATGTCCAACTAATGTATTTTGATATTCACAGCTCGGTGTTGGTAAACGGCTGGAAGACTGACCCCTTCCCGGTCCTCTCAGGGGTCAGACAAGGCTGTCCTCTGTCACCTCTTCTTTTTGTTTGTGTTATAGAACTCTTTGCAGAGGCTATCCGGCGGAATGGAGAGATCAGAGGGATCACCGCACCAGGACCAGAACGCTTCGAGGTCAAGTGCTCGCTCTACATGGACGACGTGACCGTCTTCTGCGCGGACCGGCGCTCAGTCGACACCCTCGTCCAGACCTGTGAGACCTTCGGACGGGCTTCGGGAGCCAAAGTCAACTGCGGGAAGTCGGAAGCCATGCTCTTCGGGGACTGGCAGCCGGCCTCTTCCGCCCCCTTCCCTTTCAGCATCCAGCCGGATTTCATCAAGGTTCTTGGAGTCTGGTTCGGGAAGGAAGGAGCAGCCCTCAAGTCCTGGGAGGAACGCTTGACCAAGATCACCCAACGGATCGGTCTGTGGAGCCTCAGACGCCTCACCTGTGAGGGCAAAGCACTGGTCCTGCGTAACGAGGTACTGCCCGTGCTGCAGTACACGGCCCAGGCCTGGCCCCCCCTTGCCACCGTGTGCAGGGCCATTACCAGGACGGTGTTTCGTTTTGTCTGGGGATCCAAGATGGACAGAGTAAAGCGGAGCATCATGTACAAGGATCCTCGCAAGGGTGGGAAGGGCGTACCCGATATCCCCACCCTCCTGCGATCCTCCTTCGTATGTGACTGCGTTCGCCGAACTCTGCGAGTCAAGAGAGGTTCCGCGGGTGGGTCCATGTCTCGCTTCTTCCTGCTCCCCCTTTGGAGACGGTTAGGCTGGGACAAGTGGGACAGCTCCTTCCCCTACAACTGGACGACGCCATGGTTCTACGGAGACGTGGTTCGGTTTGTGAGGGAACACCAACTGGAGGGACTCAAGCCTGATTTGTGGAAGCCAAAGACTATCCACAAACTCATCAGAGCCAAGGACGAAATGGAGAACATTCCAGGACTTCATCACGACACACTGGAGACTGTTTGGACAAACGTGTCATCGGCTGGATTGACCAACGGGCACAAGGACTTGTCATGGATGGCGATACAGGGCGGACTGCCCGTCCGGTCATTCATGCACGCCCGGAACCTGTGCAAAACCCGGTACTGCCCAAGGTGCCCCTTCGTGGAGGAAACATCGCTGCACGCCTTTTGGGACTGCCGTTTTGCACAGCGCCTGTTGGTTGCCCTGGAGGATGACCTGAGGAACTCCGTCCCCAGAGGGAGCCTATCATACCATTCCGTACTTTATGGACTCTTCCCTGGGACTCACACCGTTGGAGCCATCCAGGAGGCTTGGCGCCTTATGAACTGCTTTAAGGACGCTATTTGGGTCGCCAGGAACCGGCTCATCTTGAAGAGGGAGAGGATGTCTATCCAGGATTGCCGCAGGCTGATCCACAGCCTGCTCAGAGACTATTCCATCATGGACAGTCCGGACGACAGCGCCGAGGAGGAGGTTTAAACCTCTTCAATGCCCCCTCCCTCCTTTTCCCGTTATGTGCGTCTTTCAATAAAGCTTCGGGCCTGTGATTTCCCCACCCTATCCCCCTTTTCCCCTACCCCCACCCCCCAATCGCCGGTTCGTCGTTATTTATTGTCTAACTTTTTCTTTCAGCTTGAGTGTTATGGATAGCATAGGAGCGTGATGTATAGTTTAGTGCGTCGTACTCTATGGCTATGTAAGAATGATTGTATATTTCTGTGTGTACGGGGCTGCGGCACTGTACACGGTTTGTTACCTTTTTGTGAGTAGTGCATGATAATAAAGATGCTGTTAAATCAAAAATCTGTTCTTATCAGTTTAATATCTGATACGTCCCCTATCTGGGGACCATATATTAAATGGATTTTTAGAACAGGGAGATGGAAAAAGAGCTTGCTCTGTCCACTCCACGCATTGACCTGGTATTGCAGTACCTCCAGGAACGGTGCACCCCTTCTTAACCCAGTTTCCAAAAGCAGAACTCAATTCACCTGATTCATATTAGCCCGATTTAATGAATTGGAAGAAAGCATACGTCTTCATATGCACCTCAATTTGGCCCATTCACTTTTCACACTTCCTCCTTTTGTTTTTTATCTTTCACACTTTTGACTTTCTTTATTCATCCAAATAGCAAACTCATCACCACTCAACCTGACCAACTCGGCTATGTCCCCGTGCTGCAGTTCTCTGTCTTATCTAGATCATTTGCAATTGAATGGAATAGATCCCTTTTGGACAAAGTGGATTCACCTGCTGCTGCAGTGACCACAGGTGTGATAACATCTAGAATTGGCATCTGGTGCGATCTCTCCGCTTCCACTCCAAAGAAAGTTACCTGTTTATTCCTATCATGCATTGGTTTTTGGGGTTTTCTTTGAGTAATGATGATCTCTTTAGTAGTCTGTTGGCGCCCTCTCCTGGAGGAATAGTTTGCTTGCTCTTGGACATTCTAAAAGAGAGGTCATGATAGACATTGAGCTTCTGAGCTCAATTGGGGACAGTCATGGGTGATGAATGTTTGCAACCTACTGCGAAGCCTCATACCGCAATATAAGGAACGTCAAATACTAAGAAAGGGCGGCCTATGAAAGAATTACTACTTTCAATAAGTACACTTAAACGGCTAATTGGGAATAGAAAAACTGTAAAAAGCCCTCTGAGAAAGCCCCCCTCTAACCTTTGATAGTAAGCTTTTCTGTAGTCTGCCTGTTGATGTATTTTCCGTTTGAACTGTGCACAACATGAAGAGACGGAACACTGGCGGCTTGTCACAATGCCCCCCGATGACATCACAATAGCGCTGCTGCCTAGAAAACAAGCTGCGCAGAAGAAGTTGTTCTTTGGGTGGGAGGGTGGGCTAGTGGAAGGAGGGGGCAATCTCTTTTTTTCCCGGGTGGTAGGGGGATGACAGGAGAAGGGAAGCGGGTGGTGAGAAAGGTACAGAGGGCAGGGTTTGGGGGCTGGGAAGGAAAGGGAAAAGATTAGGGTTTGGGGATGATGAAAGGGCTTTCTACGGGTAAGAATGGCAAAGGGTGGCAGTGACGGAAAGTCAGGCAACCTGTCCTGTCCGTCTTTTTGTATCGTGAATTGGAAAGACTGCAAGGGGGAGGGGAGTTGCTTGCGCCCTAAAGGAGGAGTTATTCAGATTCATTGCAGTGGGCGGCGGCTGCAAAACGCACCATTCTTCTTGTTTTGGCTCTGCAAAGCAGCCTTTTCAAGGGTTGGCTTGGGTGACAAAATGTCTTGTGTAGGCGTGGGTTTGTCTCCCTCTCGCTCTCTCTCCCTAAGATGTGTCCGGCATAGGCCAGGGTGCCACTCGAGGCCCAAACCAATTCTGGTTATCGCTTCTCGGCCTTTTGGCTAAGATCAAGTGTAGTATCTGTTCTTATCAGTTTAATATCTGATACGTCCCCTATCTGGGGACCATATATTAAATGGATTTTTAGAACAGGGAGATGGAAAAAGAGCTTGCTCTGTCCACTCCACGCATTGACCTGGTATTGCAGTACCTCCAGGAACGGTGCACCCCTTCTTAACCCAGTTTCCAAAAGCAGAACTCAATTCACCTGATTCATATTAGCCCGATTTAATGAATTGGAAGAAAGCATACGTCTTCATATGCACCTCAATTTGGCCCATTCACTTTTCACACTTCCTCCTTTTGTTTTTTATCTTTCACACTTTTGACTTTCTTTATTCATCCAAATAGCAAACTCATCACCACTCAACCTGACCAACTCGGCTATGTCCCCGTGCTGCAGTTCTCTGTCTTATCTAGATCATTTGCAATTGAATGGAATAGATCCCTTTTGGACAAAGTGGATTCACCTGCTGCTGCAGTGACCACAGGTGTGATAACATCTAGAATTGGCATCTGGTGCGATCTCTCCGCTTCCACTCCAAAGAAAGTTACCTGTTTATTCCTATCATGCATTGGTTTTTGGGGTTTTCTTTGAGTAATGATGATCTCTTTAGTAGTCTGTTGGCGCCCTCTCCTGGAGGAATAGTTTGCTTGCTCTTGGACATTCTAAAAGAGAGGTCATGATAGACATTGAGCTTCTGAGCTCAATTGGGGACAGTCATGGGTGATGAATGTTTGCAACCTACTGCGAAGCCTCATACCGCAATATAAGGAACGTCAAATACTAAGAAAGGGCGGCCTATGAAAGAATTACTACTTTCAATAAGTACACTTAAACGGCTAATTGGGAATAGAAAAACTGTAAAAAGCCCTCTGAGAAAGCCCCCCTCTAACCTTTGATAGTAAGCTTTTCTGTAGTCTGCCTGTTGATGTATTTTCCGTTTGAACTGTGCACAACATGAAGAGACGGAACACTGGCGGCTTGTCACAATGCCCCCCGATGACATCACAATAGCGCTGCTGCCTAGAAAACAAGCTGCGCAGAAGAAGTTGTTCTTTGGGTGGGAGGGTGGGCTAGTGGAAGGAGGGGGCAATCTCTTTTTTTCCCGGGTGGTAGGGGGATGACAGGAGAAGGGAAGCGGGTGGTGAGAAAGGTACAGAGGGCAGGGTTTGGGGGCTGGGAAGGAAAGGGAAAAGATTAGGGTTTGGGGATGATGAAAGGGCTTTCTACGGGTAAGGATGGCAAAGGGTGGCAGTGACGGAAAGTCAGGCAACCTGTCCTGTCCGTCTTTTTGTATCGTGAATTGGAAAGACTGCAAGGGGGAGGGGAGTTGCTTGCGCCCTAAAGGAGGAGTTATTCAGATTCATTGCAGTGGGCGGCGGCTGCAAAACGCACCATTCTTCTTGTTTTGGCTCTGCAAAGCAGCCTTTTCAAGGGTTGGCTTGGGTGACAAAATGTCTTGTGTAGGCGTGGGTTTGTCTCCCTCTCGCTCTCTCTCCCTAAGATGTGTCCGGCATAGGCCAGGGTGCCACTCGAGGCCCAAACCAATTCTGGTTATCGCTTCTCGGCCTTTTGGCTAAGATCAAGTGTAGTATCTGTTCTTATCAGTTTAATATCTGATACGTCCCCTATCTGGGGACCATATATTAAATGGATTTTTAGAACAGGGAGATGGAAAAAGAGCTTGCTCTGTCCACTCCACGCATTGACCTGGTATTGCAGTACCTCCAGGAACGGTGCACCCCTTCTTAACCCAGTTTCCAAAAGCAGAACTCAATTCACCTGATTCATATTAGCCCGATTTAATGAATTGGAAGAAAGCATACGTCTTCATATGCACCTCAATTTGGCCCATTCACTTTTCACACTTCCTCCTTTTGTTTTTTATCTTTCACACTTTTGACTTTCTTTATTCATCCAAATAGCAAACTCATCACCACTCAACCTGACCAACTCGGCTATGTCCCCGTGCTGCAGTTCTCTGTCTTATCTAGATCATTTGCAATTGAATGGAATAGATCCCTTTTGGACAAAGTGGATTCACCTGCTGCTGCAGTGACCACAGGTGTGATAACATCTAGAATTGGCATCTGGTGCGATCTCTCCGCTTCCACTCCAAAGAAAGTTACCTGTTTATTCCTATCATGCATTGGTTTTTGGGGTTTTCTTTGAGTAATGATGATCTCTTTAGTAGTCTGTTGGCGCCCTCTCCTGGAGGAATAGTTTGCTTGCTCTTGGACATTCTAAAAGAGAGGTCATGATAGACATTGAGCTTCTGAGCTCAATTGGGGACAGTCATGGGTGATGAATGTTTGCAACCTACTGCGAAGCCTCATACCGCAATATAAGGAACGTCAAATACTAAGAAAGGGCGGCCTATGAAAGAATTACTACTTTCAATAAGTACACTTAAACGGCTAATTGGGAATAGAAAAACTGTAAAAAGCCCTCTGAGAAAGCCCCCCTCTAACCTTTGATAGTAAGCTTTTCTGTAGTCTGCCTGTTGATGTATTTTCCGTTTGAACTGTGCACAACATGAAGAGACGGAACACTGGCGGCTTGTCACAATGCCCCCCGATGACATCACAATAGCGCTGCTGCCTAGAAAACAAGCTGCGCAGAAGAAGTTGTTCTTTGGGTGGGAGGGTGGGCTAGTGGAAGGAGGGGGCAATCTCTTTTTTTCCCGGGTGGTAGGGGGATGACAGGAGAAGGGAAGCGGGTGGTGAGAAAGGTACAGAGGGCAGGGTTTGGGGGCTGGGAAGGAAAGGGAAAAGATTAGGGTTTGGGGATGATGAAAGGGCTTTCTACGGGTAAGGATGGCAAAGGGTGGCAGTGACGGAAAGTCAGGCAACCTGTCCTGTCCGTCTTTTTGTATCGTGAATTGGAAAGACTGCAAGGGGGAGGGGAGTTGCTTGCGCCCTAAAGGAGGAGTTATTCAGATTCATTGCAGTGGGCGGCGGCTGCAAAACGCACCATTCTTCTTGTTTTGGCTCTGCAAAGCAGCCTTTTCAAGGGTTGGCTTGGGTGACAAAATGTCTTGTGTAGGCGTGGGTTTGTCTCCCTCTCGCTCTCTCTCCCTAAGATGTGTCCGGCATAGGCCAGGGTGCCACTCGAGGCCCAAACCAATTCTGGTTATCGCTTCTCGGCCTTTTGGCTAAGATCAAGTGTAGTATCTGTTCTTATCAGTTTAATATCTGATACGTCCCCTATCTGGGGACCATATATTAAATGGATTTTTAGAACAGGGAGATGGAAAAAGAGCTTGCTCTGTCCACTCCACGCATTGACCTGGTATTGCAGTACCTCCAGGAACGGTGCACCCCTTCTTAACCCAGTTTCCAAAAGCAGAACTCAATTCACCTGATTCATATTAGCCCGATTTAATGAATTGGAAGAAAGCATACGTCTTCATATGCACCTCAATTTGGCCCATTCACTTTTCACACTTCCTCCTTTTGTTTTTTATCTTTCACACTTTTGACTTTCTTTATTCATCCAAATAGCAAACTCATCACCACTCAACCTGACCAACTCGGCTATGTCCCCGTGCTGCAGTTCTCTGTCTTATCTAGATCATTTGCAATTGAATGGAATAGATCCCTTTTGGACAAAGTGGATTCACCTGCTGCTGCAGTGACCACAGGTGTGATAACATCTAGAATTGGCATCTGGTGCGATCTCTCCGCTTCCACTCCAAAGAAAGTTACCTGTTTATTCCTATCATGCATTGGTTTTTGGGGTTTTCTTTGAGTAATGATGATCTCTTTAGTAGTCTGTTGGCGCCCTCTCCTGGAGGAATAGTTTGCTTGCTCTTGGACATTCTAAAAGAGAGGTCATGATAGACATTGAGCTTCTGAGCTCAATTGGGGACAGTCATGGGTGATGAATGTTTGCAACCTACTGCGAAGCCTCATACCGCAATATAAGGAACGTCAAATACTAAGAAAGGGCGGCCTATGAAAGAATTACTACTTTCAATAAGTACACTTAAACGGCTAATTGGGAATAGAAAAACTGTAAAAAGCCCTCTGAGAAAGCCCCCCTCTAACCTTTGATAGTAAGCTTTTCTGTAGTCTGCCTGTTGATGTATTTTCCGTTTGAACTGTGCACAACATGAAGAGACGGAACACTGGCGGCTTGTCACAATGCCCCCCGATGACATCACAATAGCGCTGCTGCCTAGAAAACAAGCTGCGCAGAAGAAGTTGTTCTTTGGGTGGGAGGGTGGGCTAGTGGAAGGAGGGGGCAATCTCTTTTTTTCCCGGGTGGTAGGGGGATGACAGGAGAAGGGAAGCGGGTGGTGAGAAAGGTACAGAGGGCAGGGTTTGGGGGCTGGGAAGGAAAGGGAAAAGATTAGGGTTTGGGGATGATGAAAGGGCTTTCTACGGGTAAGGATGGCAAAGGGTGGCAGTGACGGAAAGTCAGGCAACCTGTCCTGTCCGTCTTTTTGTATCGTGAATTGGAAAGACTGCAAGGGGGAGGGGAGTTGCTTGCGCCCTAAAGGAGGAGTTATTCAGATTCATTGCAGTGGGCGGCGGCTGCAAAACGCACCATTCTTCTTGTTTTGGCTCTGCAAAGCAGCCTTTTCAAGGGTTGGCTTGGGTGACAAAATGTCTTGTGTAGGCGTGGGTTTGTCTCCCTCTCGCTCTCTCTCCCTAAGATGTGTCCGGCATAGGCCAGGGTGCCACTCGAGGCCCAAACCAATTCTGGTTATCGCTTCTCGGCCTTTTGGCTAAGATCAAGTGTAGTATCTGTTCTTATCAGTTTAATATCTGATACGTCCCCTATCTGGGGACCATATATTAAATGGATTTTTAGAACAGGGAGATGGAAAAAGAGCTTGCTCTGTCCACTCCACGCATTGACCTGGTATTGCAGTACCTCCAGGAACGGTGCACCCCTTCTTAACCCAGTTTCCAAAAGCAGAACTCAATTCACCTGATTCATATTAGCCCGATTTAATGAATTGGAAGAAAGCATACGTCTTCATATGCACCTCAATTTGGCCCATTCACTTTTCACACTTCCTCCTTTTGTTTTTTATCTTTCACACTTTTGACTTTCTTTATTCATCCAAATAGCAAACTCATCACCACTCAACCTGACCAACTCGGCTATGTCCCCGTGCTGCAGTTCTCTGTCTTATCTAGATCATTTGCAATTGAATGGAATAGATCCCTTTTGGACAAAGTGGATTCACCTGCTGCTGCAGTGACCACAGGTGTGATAACATCTAGAATTGGCATCTGGTGCGATCTCTCCGCTTCCACTCCAAAGAAAGTTACCTGTTTATTCCTATCATGCATTGGTTTTTGGGGTTTTCTTTGAGTAATGATGATCTCTTTAGTAGTCTGTTGGCGCCCTCTCCTGGAGGAATAGTTTGCTTGCTCTTGGACATTCTAAAAGAGAGGTCATGATAGACATTGAGCTTCTGAGCTCAATTGGGGACAGTCATGGGTGATGAATGTTTGCAACCTACTGCGAAGCCTCATACCGCAATATAAGGAACGTCAAATACTAAGAAAGGGCGGCCTATGAAAGAATTACTACTTTCAATAAGTACACTTAAACGGCTAATTGGGAATAGAAAAACTGTAAAAAGCCCTCTGAGAAAGCCCCCCTCTAACCTTTGATAGTAAGCTTTTCTGTAGTCTGCCTGTTGATGTATTTTCCGTTTGAACTGTGCACAACATGAAGAGACGGAACACTGGCGGCTTGTCACAATGCCCCCCGATGACATCACAATAGCGCTGCTGCCTAGAAAACAAGCTGCGCAGAAGAAGTTGTTCTTTGGGTGGGAGGGTGGGCTAGTGGAAGGAGGGGGCAATCTCTTTTTTTCCCGGGTGGTAGGGGGATGACAGGAGAAGGGAAGCGGGTGGTGAGAAAGGTACAGAGGGCAGGGTTTGGGGGCTGGGAAGGAAAGGGAAAAGATTAGGGTTTGGGGATGATGAAAGGGCTTTCTACGGGTAAGGATGGCAAAGGGTGGCAGTGACGGAAAGTCAGGCAACCTGTCCTGTCCGTCTTTTTGTATCGTGAATTGGAAAGACTGCAAGGGGGAGGGGAGTTGCTTGCGCCCTAAAGGAGGAGTTATTCAGATTCATTGCAGTGGGCGGCGGCTGCAAAACGCACCATTCTTCTTGTTTTGGCTCTGCAAAGCAGCCTTTTCAAGGGTTGGCTTGGGTGACAAAATGTCTTGTGTAGGCGTGGGTTTGTCTCCCTCTCGCTCTCTCTCCCTAAGATGTGTCCGGCATAGGCCAGGGTGCCACTCGAGGCCCAAACCAATTCTGGTTATCGCTTCTCGGCCTTTTGGCTAAGATCAAGTGTAGTATCTGTTCTTATCAGTTTAATATCTGATACGTCCCCTATCTGGGGACCATATATTAAATGGATTTTTAGAACAGGGAGATGGAAAAAGAGCTTGCTCTGTCCACTCCACGCATTGACCTGGTATTGCAGTACCTCCAGGAACGGTGCACCCCTTCTTAACCCAGTTTCCAAAAGCAGAACTCAATTCACCTGATTCATATTAGCCCGATTTAATGAATTGGAAGAAAGCATACGTCTTCATATGCACCTCAATTTGGCCCATTCACTTTTCACACTTCCTCCTTTTGTTTTTTATCTTTCACACTTTTGACTTTCTTTATTCATCCAAATAGCAAACTCATCACCACTCAACCTGACCAACTCGGCTATGTCCCCGTGCTGCAGTTCTCTGTCTTATCTAGATCATTTGCAATTGAATGGAATAGATCCCTTTTGGACAAAGTGGATTCACCTGCTGCTGCAGTGACCACAGGTGTGATAACATCTAGAATTGGCATCTGGTGCGATCTCTCCGCTTCCACTCCAAAGAAAGTTACCTGTTTATTCCTATCATGCATTGGTTTTTGGGGTTTTCTTTGAGTAATGATGATCTCTTTAGTAGTCTGTTGGTGCCCTCTCCTGGAGGAATAGTTTGCTTGCTCTTGGACATTCTAAAAGAGAGGTCATGATAGACATTGAGCTTCTGAGCTCAATTGGGGACAGTCATGGGTGATGAATGTTTGCAACCTACTGCGAAGCCTCATACCGCAATATAAGGAACGTCAAATACTAAGAAAGGGCGGCCTATGAAAGAATTACTACTTTCAATAAGTACACTTAAACGGCTAATTGGGAATAGAAAAACTGTAAAAAGCCCTCTGAGAAAGCCCCCCTCTAACCTTTGATAGTAAGCTTTTCTGTAGTCTGCCTGTTGATGTATTTTCCGTTTGAACTGTGCACAACATGAAGAGACGGAACACTGGCGGCTTGTCACAATGCCCCCCGATGACATCACAATAGCGCTGCTGCCTAGAAAACAAGCTGCGCAGAAGAAGTTGTTCTTTGGGTGGGAGGGTGGGCTAGTGGAAGGAGGGGGCAATCTCTTTTTTTCCCGGGTGGTAGGGGGATGACAGGAGAAGGGAAGCGGGTGGTGAGAAAGGTACAGAGGGCAGGGTTTGGGGGCTGGGAAGGAAAGGGAAAAGATTAGGGTTTGGGGATGATGAAAGGGCTTTCTACGGGTAAGGATGGCAAAGGGTGGCAGTGACGGAAAGTCAGGCAACCTGTCCTGTCCGTCTTTTTGTATCGTGAATTGGAAAGACTGCAAGGGGGAGGGGAGTTGCTTGCGCCCTAAAGGAGGAGTTATTCAGATTCATTGCAGTGGGCGGCGGCTGCAAAACGCACCATTCTTCTTGTTTTGGCTCTGCAAAGCAGCCTTTTCAAGGGTTGGCTTGGGTGACAAAATGTCTTGTGTAGGCGTGGGTTTGTCTCCCTCTCGCTCTCTCTCCCTAAGATGTGTCCGGCATAGGCCAGGGTGCCACTCGAGGCCCAAACCAATTCTGGTTATCGCTTCTCGGCCTTTTGGCTAAGATCAAGTGTAGTATCTGTTCTTATCAGTTTAATATCTGATACGTCCCCTATCTGGGGACCATATATTAAATGGATTTTTAGAACAGGGAGATGGAAAAAGAGCTTGCTCTGTCCACTCCACGCATTGACCTGGTATTGCAGTACCTCCAGGAACGGTGCACCCCTTCTTAACCCAGTTTCCAAAAGCAGAACTCAATTCACCTGATTCATATTAGCCCGATTTAATGAATTGGAAGAAAGCATACGTCTTCATATGCACCTCAATTTGGCCCATTCACTTTTCACACTTCCTCCTTTTGTTTTTTATCTTTCACACTTTTGACTTTCTTTATTCATCCAAATAGCAAACTCATCACCACTCAACCTGACCAACTCGGCTATGTCCCCGTGCTGCAGTTCTCTGTCTTATCTAGATCATTTGCAATTGAATGGAATAGATCCCTTTTGGACAAAGTGGATTCACCTGCTGCTGCAGTGACCACAGGTGTGATAACATCTAGAATTGGCATCTGGTGCGATCTCTCCGCTTCCACTCCAAAGAAAGTTACCTGTTTATTCCTATCATGCATTGGTTTTTGGGGTTTTCTTTGAGTAATGATGATCTCTTTAGTAGTCTGTTGGCGCCCTCTCCTGGAGGAATAGTTTGCTTGCTCTTGGACATTCTAAAAGAGAGGTCATGATAGACATTGAGCTTCTGAGCTCAATTGGGGACAGTCATGGGTGATGAATGTTTGCAACCTACTGCGAAGCCTCATACCGCAATATAAGGAACGTCAAATACTAAGAAAGGGCGGCCTATGAAAGAATTACTACTTTCAATAAGTACACTTAAACGGCTAATTGGGAATAGAAAAACTGTAAAAAGCCCTCTGAGAAAGCCCCCCTCTAACCTTTGATAGTAAGCTTTTCTGTAGTCTGCCTGTTGATGTATTTTCCGTTTGAACTGTGCACAACATGAAGAGACGGAACACTGGCGGCTTGTCACAATGCCCCCCGATGACATCACAATAGCGCTGCTGCCTAGAAAACAAGCTGCGCAGAAGAAGTTGTTCTTTGGGTGGGAGGGTGGGCTAGTGGAAGGAGGGGGCAATCTCTTTTTTTCCCGGGTGGTAGGGGGATGACAGGAGAAGGGAAGCGGGTGGTGAGAAAGGTACAGAGGGCAGGGTTTGGGGGCTGGGAAGGAAAGGGAAAAGATTAGGGTTTGGGGATGATGAAAGGGCTTTCTACGGGTAAGGATGGCAAAGGGTGGCAGTGACGGAAAGTCAGGCAACCTGTCCTGTCCGTCTTTTTGTATCGTGAATTGGAAAGACTGCAAGGGGGAGGGGAGTTGCTTGCGCCCTAAAGGAGGAGTTATTCAGATTCATTGCAGTGGGCGGCGGCTGCAAAACGCACCATTCTTCTTGTTTTGGCTCTGCAAAGCAGCCTTTTCAAGGGTTGGCTTGGGTGACAAAATGTCTTGTGTAGGCGTGGGTTTGTCTCCCTCTCGCTCTCTCTCCCTAAGATGTGTCCGGCATAGGCCAGGGTGCCACTCGAGGCCCAAACCAATTCTGGTTATCGCTTCTCGGCCTTTTGGCTAAGATCAAGTGTAGTATCTGTTCTTATCAGTTTAATATCTGATACGTCCCCTATCTGGGGACCATATATTAAATGGATTTTTAGAACAGGGAGATGGAAAAAGAGCTTGCTCTGTCCACTCCACGCATTGACCTGGTATTGCAGTACCTCCAGGAACGGTGCACCCCTTCTTAACCCAGTTTCCAAAAGCAGAACTCAATTCACCTGATTCATATTAGCCCGATTTAATGAATTGGAAGAAAGCATACGTCTTCATATGCACCTCAATTTGGCCCATTCACTTTTCACACTTCCTCCTTTTGTTTTTTATCTTTCACACTTTTGACTTTCTTTATTCATCCAAATAGCAAACTCATCACCACTCAACCTGACCAACTCGGCTATGTCCCCGTGCTGCAGTTCTCTGTCTTATCTAGATCATTTGCAATTGAATGGAATAGATCCCTTTTGGACAAAGTGGATTCACCTGCTGCTGCAGTGACCACAGGTGTGATAACATCTAGAATTGGCATCTGGTGCGATCTCTCCGCTTCCACTCCAAAGAAAGTTACCTGTTTATTCCTATCATGCATTGGTTTTTGGGGTTTTCTTTGAGTAATGATGATCTCTTTAGTAGTCTGTTGGCGCCCTCTCCTGGAGGAATAGTTTGCTTGCTCTTGGACATTCTAAAAGAGAGGTCATGATAGACATTGAGCTTCTGAGCTCAATTGGGGACAGTCATGGGTGATGAATGTTTGCAACCTACTGCGAAGCCTCATACCGCAATATAAGGAACGTCAAATACTAAGAAAGGGCGGCCTATGAAAGAATTACTACTTTCAATAAGTACACTTAAACGGCTAATTGGGAATAGAAAAACTGTAAAAAGCCCTCTGAGAAAGCCCCCCTCTAACCTTTGATAGTAAGCTTTTCTGTAGTCTGCCTGTTGATGTATTTTCCGTTTGAACTGTGCACAACATGAAGAGACGGAACACTGGCGGCTTGTCACAATGCCCCCCGATGACATCACAATAGCGCTGCTGCCTAGAAAACAAGCTGCGCAGAAGAAGTTGTTCTTTGGGTGGGAGGGTGGGCTAGTGGAAGGAGGGGGCAATCTCTTTTTTTCCCGGGTGGTAGGGGGATGACAGGAGAAGGGAAGCGGGTGGTGAGAAAGGTACAGAGGGCAGGGTTTGGGGGCTGGGAAGGAAAGGGAAAAGATTAGGGTTTGGGGATGATGAAAGGGCTTTCTACGGGTAAGGATGGCAAAGGGTGGCAGTGACGGAAAGTCAGGCAACCTGTCCTGTCCGTCTTTTTGTATCGTGAATTGGAAAGACTGCAAGGGGGAGGGGAGTTGCTTGCGCCCTAAAGGAGGAGTTATTCAGATTCATTGCAGTGGGCGGCGGCTGCAAAACGCACCATTCTTCTTGTTTTGGCTCTGCAAAGCAGCCTTTTCAAGGGTTGGCTTGGGTGACAAAATGTCTTGTGTAGGCGTGGGTTTGTCTCCCTCTCGCTCTCTCTCCCTAAGATGTGTCCGGCATAGGCCAGGGTGCCACTCGAGGCCCAAACCAATTCTGGTTATCGCTTCTCGGCCTTTTGGCTAAGATCAAGTGTAGTATCTGTTCTTATCAGTTTAATATCTGATACGTCCCCTATCTGGGGACCATATATTAAATGGATTTTTAGAACAGGGAGATGGAAAAAGAGCTTGCTCTGTCCACTCCACGCATTGACCTGGTATTGCAGTACCTCCAGGAACGGTGCACCCCTTCTTAACCCAGTTTCCAAAAGCAGAACTCAATTCACCTGATTCATATTAGCCCGATTTAATGAATTGGAAGAAAGCATACGTCTTCATATGCACCTCAATTTGGCCCATTCACTTTTCACACTTCCTCCTTTTGTTTTTTATCTTTCACACTTTTGACTTTCTTTATTCATCCAAATAGCAAACTCATCACCACTCAACCTGACCAACTCGGCTATGTCCCCGTGCTGCAGTTCTCTGTCTTATCTAGATCATTTGCAATTGAATGGAATAGATCCCTTTTGGACAAAGTGGATTCACCTGCTGCTGCAGTGACCACAGGTGTGATAACATCTAGAATTGGCATCTGGTGCGATCTCTCCGCTTCCACTCCAAAGAAAGTTACCTGTTTATTCCTATCATGCATTGGTTTTTGGGGTTTTCTTTGAGTAATGATGATCTCTTTAGTAGTCTGTTGGCGCCCTCTCCTGGAGGAATAGTTTGCTTGCTCTTGGACATTCTAAAAGAGAGGTCATGATAGACATTGAGCTTCTGAGCTCAATTGGGGACAGTCATGGGTGATGAATGTTTGCAACCTACTGCGAAGCCTCATACCGCAATATAAGGAACGTCAAATACTAAGAAAGGGCGGCCTATGAAAGAATTACTACTTTCAATAAGTACACTTAAACGGCTAATTGGGAATAGAAAAACTGTAAAAAGCCCTCTGAGAAAGCCCCCCTCTAACCTTTGATAGTAAGCTTTTCTGTAGTCTGCCTGTTGATGTATTTTCCGTTTGAACTGTGCACAACATGAAGAGACGGAACACTGGCGGCTTGTCACAATGCCCCCCGATGACATCACAATAGCGCTGCTGCCTAGAAAACAAGCTGCGCAGAAGAAGTTGTTCTTTGGGTGGGAGGGTGGGCTAGTGGAAGGAGGGGGCAATCTCTTTTTTTCCCGGGTGGTAGGGGGATGACAGGAGAAGGGAAGCGGGTGGTGAGAAAGGTACAGAGGGCAGGGTTTGGGGGCTGGGAAGGAAAGGGAAAAGATTAGGGTTTGGGGATGATGAAAGGGCTTTCTACGGGTAAGGATGGCAAAGGGTGGCAGTGACGGAAAGTCAGGCAACCTGTCCTGTCCGTCTTTTTGTATCGTGAATTGGAAAGACTGCAAGGGGGAGGGGAGTTGCTTGCGCCCTAAAGGAGGAGTTATTCAGATTCATTGCAGTGGGCGGCGGCTGCAAAACGCACCATTCTTCTTGTTTTGGCTCTGCAAAGCAGCCTTTTCAAGGGTTGGCTTGGGTGACAAAATGTCTTGTGTAGGCGTGGGTTTGTCTCCCTCTCGCTCTCTCTCCCTAAGATGTGTCCGGCATAGGCCAGGGTGCCACTCGAGGCCCAAACCAATTCTGGTTATCGCTTCTCGGCCTTTTGGCTAAGATCAAGTGTAGTATCTGTTCTTATCAGTTTAATATCTGATACGTCCCCTATCTGGGGACCATATATTAAATGGATTTTTAGAACAGGGAGATGGAAAAAGAGCTTGCTCTGTCCACTCCACGCATTGACCTGGTATTGCAGTACCTCCAGGAACGGTGCACCCCTTCTTAACCCAGTTTCCAAAAGCAGAACTCAATTCACCTGATTCATATTAGCCCGATTTAATGAATTGGAAGAAAGCATACGTCTTCATATGCACCTCAATTTGGCCCATTCACTTTTCACACTTCCTCCTTTTGTTTTTTATCTTTCACACTTTTGACTTTCTTTATTCATCCAAATAGCAAACTCATCACCACTCAACCTGACCAACTCGGCTATGTCCCCGTGCTGCAGTTCTCTGTCTTATCTAGATCATTTGCAATTGAATGGAATAGATCCCTTTTGGACAAAGTGGATTCACCTGCTGCTGCAGTGACCACAGGTGTGATAACATCTAGAATTGGCATCTGGTGCGATCTCTCCGCTTCCACTCCAAAGAAAGTTACCTGTTTATTCCTATCATGCATTGGTTTTTGGGGTTTTCTTTGAGTAATGATGATCTCTTTAGTAGTCTGTTGGCGCCCTCTCCTGGAGGAATAGTTTGCTTGCTCTTGGACATTCTAAAAGAGAGGTCATGATAGACATTGAGCTTCTGAGCTCAATTGGGGACAGTCATGGGTGATGAATGTTTGCAACCTACTGCGAAGCCTCATACCGCAATATAAGGAACGTCAAATACTAAGAAAGGGCGGCCTATGAAAGAATTACTACTTTCAATAAGTACACTTAAACGGCTAATTGGGAATAGAAAAACTGTAAAAAGCCCTCTGAGAAAGCCCCCCTCTAACCTTTGATAGTAAGCTTTTCTGTAGTCTGCCTGTTGATGTATTTTCCGTTTGAACTGTGCACAACATGAAGAGACGGAACACTGGCGGCTTGTCACAATGCCCCCCGATGACATCACAATAGCGCTGCTGCCTAGAAAACAAGCTGCGCAGAAGAAGTTGTTCTTTGGGTGGGAGGGTGGGCTAGTGGAAGGAGGGGGCAATCTCTTTTTTTCCCGGGTGGTAGGGGGATGACAGGAGAAGGGAAGCGGGTGGTGAGAAAGGTACAGAGGGCAGGGTTTGGGGGCTGGGAAGGAAAGGGAAAAGATTAGGGTTTGGGGATGATGAAAGGGCTTTCTACGGGTAAGGATGGCAAAGGGTGGCAGTGACGGAAAGTCAGGCAACCTGTCCTGTCCGTCTTTTTGTATCGTGAATTGGAAAGACTGCAAGGGGGAGGGGAGTTGCTTGCGCCCTAAAGGAGGAGTTATTCAGATTCATTGCAGTGGGCGGCGGCTGCAAAACGCACCATTCTTCTTGTTTTGGCTCTGCAAAGCAGCCTTTTCAAGGGTTGGCTTGGGTGACAAAATGTCTTGTGTAGGCGTGGGTTTGTCTCCCTCTCGCTCTCTCTCCCTAAGATGTGTCCGGCATAGGCCAGGGTGCCACTCGAGGCCCAAACCAATTCTGGTTATCGCTTCTCGGCCTTTTGGCTAAGATCAAGTGTAGTATCTGTTCTTATCAGTTTAATATCTGATACGTCCCCTATCTGGGGACCATATATTAAATGGATTTTTAGAACAGGGAGATGGAAAAAGAGCTTGCTCTGTCCACTCCACGCATTGACCTGGTATTGCAGTACCTCCAGGAACGGTGCACCCCTTCTTAACCCAGTTTCCAAAAGCAGAACTCAATTCACCTGATTCATATTAGCCCGATTTAATGAATTGGAAGAAAGCATACGTCTTCATATGCACCTCAATTTGGCCCATTCACTTTTCACACTTCCTCCTTTTGTTTTTTATCTTTCACACTTTTGACTTTCTTTATTCATCCAAATAGCAAACTCATCACCACTCAACCTGACCAACTCGGCTATGTCCCCGTGCTGCAGTTCTCTGTCTTATCTAGATCATTTGCAATTGAATGGAATAGATCCCTTTTGGACAAAGTGGATTCACCTGCTGCTGCAGTGACCACAGGTGTGATAACATCTAGAATTGGCATCTGGTGCGATCTCTCCGCTTCCACTCCAAAGAAAGTTACCTGTTTATTCCTATCATGCATTGGTTTTTGGGGTTTTCTTTGAGTAATGATGATCTCTTTAGTAGTCTGTTGGCGCCCTCTCCTGGAGGAATAGTTTGCTTGCTCTTGGACATTCTAAAAGAGAGGTCATGATAGACATTGAGCTTCTGAGCTCAATTGGGGACAGTCATGGGTGATGAATGTTTGCAACCTACTGCGAAGCCTCATACCGCAATATAAGGAACGTCAAATACTAAGAAAGGGCGGCCTATGAAAGAATTACTACTTTCAATAAGTACACTTAAACGGCTAATTGGGAATAGAAAAACTGTAAAAAGCCCTCTGAGAAAGCCCCCCTCTAACCTTTGATAGTAAGCTTTTCTGTAGTCTGCCTGTTGATGTATTTTCCGTTTGAACTGTGCACAACATGAAGAGACGGAACACTGGCGGCTTGTCACAATGCCCCCCGATGACATCACAATAGCGCTGCTGCCTAGAAAACAAGCTGCGCAGAAGAAGTTGTTCTTTGGGTGGGAGGGTGGGCTAGTGGAAGGAGGGGGCAATCTCTTTTTTTCCCGGGTGGTAGGGGGATGACAGGAGAAGGGAAGCGGGTGGTGAGAAAGGTACAGAGGGCAGGGTTTGGGGGCTGGGAAGGAAAGGGAAAAGATTAGGGTTTGGGGATGATGAAAGGGCTTTCTACGGGTAAGGATGGCAAAGGGTGGCAGTGACGGAAAGTCAGGCAACCTGTCCTGTCCGTCTTTTTGTATCGTGAATTGGAAAGACTGCAAGGGGGAGGGGAGTTGCTTGCGCCCTAAAGGAGGAGTTATTCAGATTCATTGCAGTGGGCGGCGGCTGCAAAACGCACCATTCTTCTTGTTTTGGCTCTGCAAAGCAGCCTTTTCAAGGGTTGGCTTGGGTGACAAAATGTCTTGTGTAGGCGTGGGTTTGTCTCCCTCTCGCTCTCTCTCCCTAAGATGTGTCCGGCATAGGCCAGGGTGCCACTCGAGGCCCAAACCAATTCTGGTTATCGCTTCTCGGCCTTTTGGCTAAGATCAAGTGTAGTATCTGTTCTTATCAGTTTAATATCTGATACGTCCCCTATCTGGGGACCATATATTAAATGGATTTTTAGAACAGGGAGATGGAAAAAGAGCTTGCTCTGTCCACTCCACGCATTGACCTGGTATTGCAGTACCTCCAGGAACGGTGCACCCCTTCTTAACCCAGTTTCCAAAAGCAGAACTCAATTCACCTGATTCATATTAGCCCGATTTAATGAATTGGAAGAAAGCATACGTCTTCATATGCACCTCAATTTGGCCCATTCACTTTTCACACTTCCTCCTTTTGTTTTTTATCTTTCACACTTTTGACTTTCTTTATTCATCCAAATAGCAAACTCATCACCACTCAACCTGACCAACTCGGCTATGTCCCCGTGCTGCAGTTCTCTGTCTTATCTAGATCATTTGCAATTGAATGGAATAGATCCCTTTTGGACAAAGTGGATTCACCTGCTGCTGCAGTGACCACAGGTGTGATAACATCTAGAATTGGCATCTGGTGCGATCTCTCCGCTTCCACTCCAAAGAAAGTTACCTGTTTATTCCTATCATGCATTGGTTTTTGGGGTTTTCTTTGAGTAATGATGATCTCTTTAGTAGTCTGTTGGCGCCCTCTCCTGGAGGAATAGTTTGCTTGCTCTTGGACATTCTAAAAGAGAGGTCATGATAGACATTGAGCTTCTGAGCTCAATTGGGGACAGTCATGGGTGATGAATGTTTGCAACCTACTGCGAAGCCTCATACCGCAATATAAGGAACGTCAAATACTAAGAAAGGGCGGCCTATGAAAGAATTACTACTTTCAATAAGTACACTTAAACGGCTAATTGGGAATAGAAAAACTGTAAAAAGCCCTCTGAGAAAGCCCCCCTCTAACCTTTGATAGTAAGCTTTTCTGTAGTCTGCCTGTTGATGTATTTTCCGTTTGAACTGTGCACAACATGAAGAGACGGAACACTGGCGGCTTGTCACAATGCCCCCCGATGACATCACAATAGCGCTGCTGCCTAGAAAACAAGCTGCGCAGAAGAAGTTGTTCTTTGGGTGGGAGGGTGGGCTAGTGGAAGGAGGGGGCAATCTCTTTTTTTCCCGGGTGGTAGGGGGATGACAGGAGAAGGGAAGCGGGTGGTGAGAAAGGTACAGAGGGCAGGGTTTGGGGGCTGGGAAGGAAAGGGAAAAGATTAGGGTTTGGGGATGATGAAAGGGCTTTCTACGGGTAAGGATGGCAAAGGGTGGCAGTGACGGAAAGTCAGGCAACCTGTCCTGTCCGTCTTTTTGTATCGTGAATTGGAAAGACTGCAAGGGGGAGGGGAGTTGCTTGCGCCCTAAAGGAGGAGTTATTCAGATTCATTGCAGTGGGCGGCGGCTGCAAAACGCACCATTCTTCTTGTTTTGGCTCTGCAAAGCAGCCTTTTCAAGGGTTGGCTTGGGTGACAAAATGTCTTGTGTAGGCGTGGGTTTGTCTCCCTCTCGCTCTCTCTCCCTAAGATGTGTCCGGCATAGGCCAGGGTGCCACTCGAGGCCCAAACCAATTCTGGTTATCGCTTCTCGGCCTTTTGGCTAAGATCAAGTGTAGTATCTGTTCTTATCAGTTTAATATCTGATACGTCCCCTATCTGGGGACCATATATTAAATGGATTTTTAGAACAGGGAGATGGAAAAAGAGCTTGCTCTGTCCACTCCACGCATTGACCTGGTATTGCAGTACCTCCAGGAACGGTGCACCCCTTCTTAACCCAGTTTCCAAAAGCAGAACTCAATTCACCTGATTCATATTAGCCCGATTTAATGAATTGGAAGAAAGCATACGTCTTCATATGCACCTCAATTTGGCCCATTCACTTTTCACACTTCCTCCTTTTGTTTTTTATCTTTCACACTTTTGACTTTCTTTATTCATCCAAATAGCAAACTCATCACCACTCAACCTGACCAACTCGGCTATGTCCCCGTGCTGCAGTTCTCTGTCTTATCTAGATCATTTGCAATTGAATGGAATAGATCCCTTTTGGACAAAGTGGATTCACCTGCTGCTGCAGTGACCACAGGTGTGATAACATCTAGAATTGGCATCTGGTGCGATCTCTCCGCTTCCACTCCAAAGAAAGTTACCTGTTTATTCCTATCATGCATTGGTTTTTGGGGTTTTCTTTGAGTAATGATGATCTCTTTAGTAGTCTGTTGGCGCCCTCTCCTGGAGGAATAGTTTGCTTGCTCTTGGACATTCTAAAAGAGAGGTCATGATAGACATTGAGCTTCTGAGCTCAATTGGGGACAGTCATGGGTGATGAATGTTTGCAACCTACTGCGAAGCCTCATACCGCAATATAAGGAACGTCAAATACTAAGAAAGGGCGGCCTATGAAAGAATTACTACTTTCAATAAGTACACTTAAACGGCTAATTGGGAATAGAAAAACTGTAAAAAGCCCTCTGAGAAAGCCCCCCTCTAACCTTTGATAGTAAGCTTTTCTGTAGTCTGCCTGTTGATGTATTTTCCGTTTGAACTGTGCACAACATGAAGAGACGGAACACTGGCGGCTTGTCACAATGCCCCCCGATGACATCACAATAGCGCTGCTGCCTAGAAAACAAGCTGCGCAGAAGAAGTTGTTCTTTGGGTGGGAGGGTGGGCTAGTGGAAGGAGGGGGCAATCTCTTTTTTTCCCGGGTGGTAGGGGGATGACAGGAGAAGGGAAGCGCGGTGGTGAGAAAGGTACAGAGGGCAGGGTTTGGGGGCTGGGAAGGAAAGGGAAAAGATTAGGGTTTGGGGATGATGAAAGGGCTTTCTACGGGTAAGGATGGCAAAGGGTGGCAGTGACGGAAAGTCAGGCAACCTGTCCTGTCCGTCTTTTTGTATCGTGAATTGGAAAGACTGCAAGGGGGAGGGGAGTTGCTTGCGCCCTAAAGGAGGAGTTATTCAGATTCATTGCAGTGGGCGGCGGCTGCAAAACGCACCATTCTTCTTGTTTTGGCTCTGCAAAGCAGCCTTTTCAAGGGTTGGCTTGGGTGACAAAATGTCTTGTGTAGGCGTGGGTTTGTCTCCCTCTCGCTCTCTCTCCCTAAGATGTGTCCGGCATAGGCCAGGGTGCCACTCGAGGCCCAAACCAATTCTGGTTATCGCTTCTCGGCCTTTTGGCTAAGATCAAGTGTAGTATCTGTTCTTATCAGTTTAATATCTGATACGTCCCCTATCTGGGGACCATATATTAAATGGATTTTTAGAACAGGGAGATGGAAAAAGAGCTTGCTCTGTCCACTCCACGCATTGACCTGGTATTGCAGTACCTCCAGGAACGGTGCACCCCTTCTTAACCCAGTTTCCAAAAGCAGAACTCAATTCACCTGATTCATATTAGCCCGATTTAATGAATTGGAAGAAAGCATACGTCTTCATATGCACCTCAATTTGGCCCATTCACTTTTCACACTTCCTCCTTTTGTTTTTTATCTTTCACACTTTTGACTTTCTTTATTCATCCAAATAGCAAACTCATCACCACTCAACCTGACCAACTCGGCTATGTCCCCGTGCTGCAGTTCTCTGTCTTATCTAGATCATTTGCAATTGAATGGAATAGATCCCTTTTGGACAAAGTGGATTCACCTGCTGCTGCAGTGACCACAGGTGTGATAACATCTAGAATTGGCATCTGGTGCGATCTCTCCGCTTCCACTCCAAAGAAAGTTACCTGTTTATTCCTATCATGCATTGGTTTTTGGGGTTTTCTTTGAGTAATGATGATCTCTTTAGTAGTCTGTTGGCGCCCTCTCCTGGAGGAATAGTTTGCTTGCTCTTGGACATTCTAAAAGAGAGGTCATGATAGACATTGAGCTTCTGAGCTCAATTGGGGACAGTCATGGGTGATGAATGTTTGCAACCTACTGCGAAGCCTCATACCGCAATATAAGGAACGTCAAATACTAAGAAAGGGCGGCCTATGAAAGAATTACTACTTTCAATAAGTACACTTAAACGGCTAATTGGGAATAGAAAAACTGTAAAAAGCCCTCTGAGAAAGCCCCCCTCTAACCTTTGATAGTAAGCTTTTCTGTAGTCTGCCTGTTGATGTATTTTCCGTTTGAACTGTGCACAACATGAAGAGACGGAACACTGGCGGCTTGTCACAATGCCCCCCGATGACATCACAATAGCGCTGCTGCCTAGAAAACAAGCTGCGCAGAAGAAGTTGTTCTTTGGGTGGGAGGGTGGGCTAGTGGAAGGAGGGGGCAATCTCTTTTTTTCCCGGGTGGTAGGGGGATGACAGGAGAAGGGAAGCGGGTGGTGAGAAAGGTACAGAGGGCAGGGTTTGGGGGCTGGGAAGGAAAGGGAAAAGATTAGGGTTTGGGGATGATGAAAGGGCTTTCTACGGGTAAGGATGGCAAAGGGTGGCAGTGACGGAAAGTCAGGCAACCTGTCCTGTCCGTCTTTTTGTATCGTGAATTGGAAAGACTGCAAGGGGGAGGGGAGTTGCTTGCGCCCTAAAGGAGGAGTTATTCAGATTCATTGCAGTGGGCGGCGGCTGCAAAACGCACCATTCGCACCATTCTTCTTGTTTTGGCTCTGCAAAGCAGCCTTTTCAAGGGTTGGCTTGGGTGACAAAATGTCTTGTGTAGGCGTGGGTTTGTCTCCCTCTCGCTCTCTCTCCCTAAGATGTGTCCGGCATAGGCCAGGGTGCCACTCGAGGCCCAAACCAATTCTGGTTATCGCTTCTCGGCCTTTTGGCTAAGATCAAGTGTAGTATCTGTTCTTATCAGTTTAATATCTGATACGTCCCCTATCTGGGGACCATATATTAAATGGATTTTTAGAACAGGGAGATGGAAAAAGAGCTTGCTCTGTCCACTCCACGCATTGACCTGGTATTGCAGTACCTCCAGGAACGGTGCACCCCTTCTTAACCCAGTTTCCAAAAGCAGAACTCAATTCACCTGATTCATATTAGCCCGATTTAATGAATTGGAAGAAAGCATACGTCTTCATATGCACCTCAATTTGGCCCATTCACTTTTCACACTTCCTCCTTTTGTTTTTTATCTTTCACACTTTTGACTTTCTTTATTCATCCAAATAGCAAACTCATCACCACTCAACCTGACCAACTCGGCTATGTCCCCGTGCTGCAGTTCTCTGTCTTATCTAGATCATTTGCAATTGAATGGAATAGATCCCTTTTGGACAAAGTGGATTCACCTGCTGCTGCAGTGACCACAGGTGTGATAACATCTAGAATTGGCATCTGGTGCGATCTCTCCGCTTCCACTCCAAAGAAAGTTACCTGTTTATTCCTATCATGCATTGGTTTTTGGGGTTTTCTTTGAGTAATGATGATCTCTTTAGTAGTCTGTTGGCGCCCTCTCCTGGAGGAATAGTTTGCTTGCTCTTGGACATTCTAAAAGAGAGGTCATGATAGACATTGAGCTTCTGAGCTCAATTGGGGACAGTCATGGGTGATGAATGTTTGCAACCTACTGCGAAGCCTCATACCGCAATATAAGGAACGTCAAATACTAAGAAAGGGCGGCCTATGAAAGAATTACTACTTTCAATAAGTACACTTAAACGGCTAATTGGGAATAGAAAAACTGTAAAAAGCCCTCTGAGAAAGCCCCCCTCTAACCTTTGATAGTAAGCTTTTCTGTAGTCTGCCTGTTGATGTATTTTCCGTTTGAACTGTGCACAACATGAAGAGACGGAACACTGGCGGCTTGTCACAATGCCCCCCGATGACAATCACAATAGCGCTGCTGCCTAGAAAACAAGCTGCGCAGAAGAAGTTGTTCTTTGGGTGGGAGGGTGGGCTAGTGGAAGGAGGGGGCAATCTCTTTTTTTCCCGGGTGGTAGGGGGATGACAGGAGAAGGGGAAGCGGGGTGGTGAGAAAGGTACAGAGGGCAGGGTTTGGGGGCTGGGAAGGAAAGGGAAAAGATTAGGGTTTGGGGATGATGATGAAGGGCTTTCTACGGGTAAGGATGGCAAAGGGTGGCAGTGACGGAAAGTCAGGCAACCTGTCCTGTCCGTCTTTTTGTATCGTGAATTGGAAAGACTGCAAGGGGGGAGGGGAGTTGCTTGCGCCCTAAAGGAGGAGTTATTCAGATTCATTGCAGTGGGCGGCGGCTGCAAAACGCACCATTCTTCTTGTTTTGGCTCTGCAAAGCAGCCTTTTCAAGGGTTGGCTTGGGTGACAAAATGTCTTGTGTAGGCGTGGGTTTGTCTCCCTCTCGCTCTCTCTCCCTAAGATGTGTCCGGCATAGGCCAGGGTGCCACTCGAGGCCCAAACCAATTCTGGTTATCGCTTCTCGGCCTTTTGGCTAAGATCAAGTGTAGTATCTGTTCTTATCAGTTTAATATCTGATACGTCCCCTATCTGGGGACCATATATTAAATGGATTTTTAGAACAGGGAGATGGAAAAAGAGCTTGCTCTGTCCACTCCACGCATTGACCTGGTATTGCAGTACCTCCAGGAACGGTGCACCCCTTCTTAACCCAGTTTCCAAAAGCAGAACTCAATTCACCTGATTCATATTAGCCCGATTTAATGAATTGGAAGAAAGCATACGTCTTCATATGCACCTCAATTTGGCCCATTCACTTTTCACACTTCTCCTTTTGTTTTTTATCTTTCACACTTTTGACTTTCTTTATTCATCCAAATAGCAAACTCATCACCTCTCAACCTGACCAACTCGGCTATGTCCCCGTTGCTGCAGTTCTCTGTCTTATCTAGATCATTTGCAATTGAATGGAATAGATCCCTTTTGGACAAAGTGGATTCACCTGCTGCTGCAGTGACCACAGGTGTGATAACATCTAGAATTGGCATCTGGTGCGATCTCTCCGCTTCCACTCCAAAGAAAGTTACCTGTTTATTCCTATCATGCATTGGTTTTTGGGTTTTCTTTGAGTAATGATGATCTCTTTAGTAGTCTGTTGGGCGCCCTCTCCTGGAGGAATAGTTTGCTTGCTCTTGGACATTCTAAAAGAGAGGTCATGATAGACATTGAGCTTCTGAGCTCAATTGGGGACAGTCATGGGTGATGAATGTTTGCAACCTACTGCGAAG